>NC_056729.1:1079817306-1080037306 GCF_019279795.1 Protopterus annectens
TGGAGACAAATTATTTGATATGATACTTCTCCGATTATGCATTAAATTCTATCTCGTATAACATTAAGTCCCTTTAGAGAAAGGGTGTATTTACATATCAGTTTACCAATGACATGCAGAGTTAGTAATTAAGAGAGCTTAGAAGTATTTTAGAGTACTTAATGTCAAAAACTAGTGGATGTTGGACATGAACAGGAATCTAGAATCCAGACTGATAAATATGTTGTGAACAGTGTATTTTCAGTATCTCTGAAAAGGCAGTACTTTTTAAGGTGTAGATTGCTCCATATATTCCATGTACCACACCTTCACCTGTTTCCAAAACATATATTAAGTATTAGGAGAGGGAGACATGGAAAGAATTATGAGGTAAAAAGCCACGTAGAGGTTGGTTCTCTGCATCGTCCTTCATTTTATGCTGAGTACTCTATTCCAGACTGCTTGCTATTTTTCTTGGCTTTCCTTGTTTGGGTTTGCCTTTTCATAGTATTTTCAAAGCACTGCTGATAACTATGAAATGTCTGAACTGTTGCTGCCAGGGAAGAATTTAACTCCATGGCATCTCTTTCATTTTTGTCTGAGGAATGCAAGCATATAAATGATTAGTAATATGCTCAGGTTTCTACCCTTGTGAGCTGCTGTCATACAGCTAGAACTTAAGAGCTTACATAATAGTGCTAATACTTAATAACAACTCCATCATACAATGTTGATGCACTTTTGGCTACACTGGAAAAGGAAAACCTGAGGTCAATGTTTTAGTTATATTCAAAAAAATGCATTTTACATCTTCTGTGCCGTGGAATGCCTATTATTTTCTAAAAGTAATTGCTCAAACATGGAAGTCCATCTTATTATTCAGAGATTTGAAAACTTGCCATTATGGTTGGTTATCTCAGCTTTGACCTCTTCAGATTCCAAATATATTCCTACTCAAGAATCTTGTAAATGGCTGCCATTGGACCACAGTTCATATGCAGTGGGAAAAATTAATGATTTTAGTGACACTATTTACATCTTGAAGGTTCCATAAAGTATATGGAAATCAGACAGAAAAAGGCATGGCATAGTGAATTTTACCTGGAAGCTCATTAATTATGGATTCCTTCCTCCAACTTTCCAAAGACATGTAGTAGGTGAACTGGACATTCTAAATTGGCTCTAAGTGTGAGAGTGTGCATGTTAGTGTGCGGTATATCCTCTGTGGAGGGCTGGGCCTTGGACAAGCAACCTGATTGCATAAAAGCCATACCTGCTGCAGAAATAATGAGTGTTGAAGGGTGCTCCTTACCTGACGTGCTGAATGCATGGGAGAGAATCCATGATGCAGGTTTACAAATTTAGTAATGATTTCCATATAGGAGGTCTATCAGGGTAGGGTCTGACAATCTTTTCCTTGTATGCCAGACATAGATTTTCCCTCAACAACCTGTAGGAGACAGAATACAGGGATATGGCTTTGAGGCAGTCTGCATAGGACATGCTACTTACACCCTGTATTCCTTTAGTGAGGAACCTCTGTGGACATTCCAGTTGTTGTATATACCTGATTAGGTACATACCAAAGGGACCACTGTACTTGGTGATTGGTCTGATGAATGCCAAATACAGTGGAACAATCACTTCCTTTGACCTAAACGCTATAACCTTGTTTATAGGTTGCACAACATAGAATAATTTCCACACTACTCGAAACATGTGATAGTCAAAGGCCAGATTACTGTCTATGTGTCTCCCCAAATCCCTGACTACTTGGTCAACTCTTAGTGGTGTGTTGTCAATATGATATTTATCAGGGCTGGATGACTTCTCAAATAATCCACAGAAATTCACTGATCAGAAATTGAATCTGGGCTGTGGTGGTGAGAGTGCCAAATCCTAACCATTAGATAACCCCCCCCCAAACAGACTACACTGAGATTTGAATTCAGACATAGGCATATCTAATTCATATTGCCCTATTGCTTAATCAGTTGAACTAATGGACACCACCTGTAATTCATGCAATTTTAATGTGCTTTTGTGCAGCTTTCCTCCCTGAGTTCTGTTAAAAAGGAACTTCAGCCCAGTCATACTTTACTTGTAAACAAATGCAAATAAGTAAATAAATAAAATGATAACTATATGATTTATTTCTGACCACTGGCTCAGAAGGATAGGGTTTATTTCTTTCTGACTGGTTTACACTGTTGATTTAACTAAAACAGATGAAGTTAATATGAAGTCACGTACTTGGGATGCTGATTACAAGAACTTTGGACATTAACAATAAGTCATTCATTTCATGAATGCTATTTAGATTCATAGTTTTAAAGATATTCACTTGGCAACCACTTCAGGAGACTGTTGAGGAGCCTTGCCCAAATTCCCTTTATCCGAAAACACTGCCTGGTTAATTGACTTCATCAAGATCACATAGGAGGCAAGTGAAGGCCGAGGGAATCATAGCTTTAATCCTCTGCAGTAACTGCCACACATTTAAATTGCTTAAATTATGAAGAAACCACAAAAGAATATGTTCAGCACTTGAAATGCATTTTACATATTTGTAACGGGTTATTCTTATAAGAAGAGCATAATATTACCTCGGTGTGTTATTGTTGTCAGGTACGTTGCTGGAGATGGGGTTGTTACACGAAGATGCTCACAAGTTCCATTTGAAGGCATTTCTCTTATGCAGGTGCAGTCTTCTTCTGTTGCATTAAAGCACCGTCCATATGTAATGCACATTTGGCTGTCCCACATGTAGCCATCTTCACAAATGCACTCTGTGCCATAATCCACAACTGTACACACTAGAATGAAATAACAATACTCATAAGAGACAGAAGAAAAGGTCCCAGCTCACAGTAAAATATTATGCAGTAGTGATAATGCAGCTGAGGGTTATGTGACCTCCATAAAGCAAATTAAGACCTAGCATTTAACCACAAAGTAAATTAAGAACTAGTGCTCACATGTTTATCTTTTGTTGAGAAATCCAAACATACAGAACAGGTTCTCTTTTCAAGCAGTAAAATCTAGCTTGACTGGGCACTTATAATAACTCTCACATTTGTGCTGGAAGCCAGAGATCAAAATTTTGAAAACAATGATGTAAAATTTCCACAAAAAATAAATAAATAAATAAATAAATAAAAGTATCAGATACCAAGTGTATGTAGAAAAAGTATATGAGTAGTTTGTATAAAATTCTTGAACACTTTAAATTCTGTGAGGCTGCATTCTGAGTATAAAATACAGGCTTATATTTACAGCAATTACACATTTATGCTGCTAACATTTCATATTCTCCTGTAAAGAACTTAAAGATCATGTGTAATTATTTTTTTTACTATTTTGTTTTGGTATAATTATGCCCTTGTCATGTAAAATGAGCTTTCTGATGCTAAAATGTGCAGTTTTTATTATAACTACTTCAGTGGAAGTATATTTATTAAGTTTAATAAAACTACAATTGTGTACACAAGCTTAATATAACAGTAGATGTTCGAATGATCACTGCTGCATTAGCTATAAGTGTTATATCCTACTAAGGATATAACAACCAGTCAGTTTCCAGAGCTTCAGGGCACCTTCCACACAACCAAACTGTCAGGCAGCTCCAGCTGAGCTTTGTAAAAGACAAGTTTGGGAATCAGACCCTTTAGAACTTTACTAACAATACAGAGAAGGAGGCTAAGCCCTGAAAGAACAAAGCTAGGAAAAATAAATAAATAACCACACCCTGACATAAAAAGTGCACCCCCCCAAGGGGGATGGGCAGAGGGAGTGGCTGCTGCAGCAGTGATCATTTGAACATCTACTGTTATGCTAAGTTTATTTACACAGCTGTGCTATGTTCATCATATTGATCACTGCTGCAGTAGCCTAAGCAGTGTGGATAGATTACCCATAATAACTACATTTGGAAAGTGGAAGGCGAAGAGTTCAGGAACCCCTGGAGAATGGTACTAGCAAAGCCTGATCTAGATCTAGAGATGAGTTTATAGTATTTGTAAATGTATGTGCAGAGGAGCAAATGGCAGCTTTTAGAATATTTCTAGAATTTAACCCTTTCCAAAATGCCATTGATGAATACAAGGCCCTGGTAGAACTGACCTTGAACTTGCCTGGAATATTTTTGTTATGCTGAGTACAGCAAATGGCAATAGCCTTAGATAACATTTGGAAATAGTCTCTTTTGACACAGGTTGTCCCTTCTTCTTATCTTCACAAGAAATGAGCAACTGATCCAAAGATCTGAAAGACTGAGTTCTCTCAAGACCATACCTGAGTTATCTGTAGGCATCCTAAGTACAGAGTATCCTTTCTCCCTCATTTTTAGATTCAAGAAAGAAAAAAAAAGGAGACAGATAGTTTGGCTTAAAGTAAACTGGAATAGCACTTTAGTTATAAAAGAAGGATTCGTTCTCAAAGAAACCCTGTCCCTATGGAAAATGAGATGGAGTTAACTTACCCTAGGAGTTCAGATACCATTCTCACAGAGATCAGAGCAATCAGTAAAACTTTAATCTGTGTTAAGAACATCATGTCAGCCCAGTCAGCTAGTTCAAATGGAACAAGTGTTAGCTTCTCTAATACAAAATTAAGATTGCAAGGTGGGGCCACTAGTTTTCTTGGAGGTCTCTTATGCAAAACCCCTTTTAAAAACATTTTGACATGAGACTGCATTGAAAGAGGAGGATCCATAGGAAGACATGCTGAAATGGCTGATTAATGAACTTTGATAGAGGAATAAGTAGGACCATAGTGCAGTAACTCACACAAATATTGTAAAACCACTTTGCCTTAATGGGTGCTGGATATGTCGTTGACACCAACTAGAAAACCTTTTCCATTTACTAATATATGATGTTCTAGTAGTAGGCTTTCTTGCCTTCATTAGTACCTGCTGCTCATCACCAGTAAACAAATGTCTAAAAAGAATCAAGACCTTATCATCAAGGCAGACAATTTAAGTTGATTAATACTGGGTGTACCATACACCCCTGTTTTTGTGTGAGTAGATCTAGTCTGTGAAGAAGTTTGTAGTAATTGCCTTTGACCACAGAAGAGCCAGAAGGGAGTCACCACAATGATCTTGGGGGACTCCTTCTAACTCTTTTAGTGTACCCTGAATATTATTGTAAAGGGCGGAAACACCTGTCCAGGCCTTCTTACATGGAGTCCTGGAACAAAATCTTGCCAGCTAATTGTTCAGAGAGAAGGAAAAGAGGTCCACTTGAGGAACTCCCACAAATGGATCAAATCTCATAAGACATCCTAATCTGGTTTACATTCGTGAGGAGCCAACCTTGTCCAGCTCACCATGTCTTCCACACAGTTTTGCTGTGATGAAATGTAGCATTCCTGTAGAGTGAGATTGTGCTGCAAAACTATATCCCAAGCTAACATGGTTAGTTTGCAAAGGTGGTACAGCCTGTCCCTTTTTGCTTGTCAATGTACCATACCACTATGGTATTGTCTGTACCTACTTGAAGAGGTTCCAGGGACCAAAGACGGTTCAGAGAGTTGAGTGTCTTGATAAGGGCAAGCATCTCCTTGATATTTATGTATTTGCACCTGTCTTTTGTATCTCACACCCTCTGCACTTTTATTCCTCCTGAAACTGCTCCCAAAGCAAAATCTGGGGAATCTGTGATGACTGACTGCTTCAGAGTAGGGAGGAGAAGGCGAGACCTGGAGTTAAGGATATCTGTTGTCTCCACCAAATGATTTCTTATCTGACAAATACCAGCAATGATACTGGGAAAAAAAGGGTGCTGATGCTGGAACCAAAGAGATTTCAGCTACTACTGTATCTTGCCAGGAGTATCATGAGAATCACAGATGGCATAAGACCTCAAATTTTGAGGTATTCTCAAGCAGTGACTGAAGTCTGAGTGGAAAACTGCACAACTAGATCAAGTTATAGATCTACTTTTTTCCTGATGAAGAAAAATTCTATGAATTGTGGTGTCCATTTAACATCCCAGAAACTTAATCCTGTGTGAATGAGTCAAGAAAGACTCACTTAAAAGAGAGCTTCTTGATACTTTAAAAAAGACTCTATAAAGATAAACAATTTGCCTAAACATGGAAAATATGGATACCCTGTAGCCTGCAGTGAGCTATAACTGCAGCTAGACTCCTTGTGAGCACTCCGAATGCAGTGGCTAGCCCAAACTGTAAGGCAGAAAACTAATAATGTGATCCAGACACAAAACTTTAAGAAACATCTGAAGTCCAGATGAATAGGGATGTGAAGATACATATCGTTTAAGTCTAGTGTTACCAAGAGACGTACAAGTAGATGAAGAGGTAACCGGTTGTGAAGTGACATTATTTCAAACTGGGCATGTTCACAAACAGGTTTAAGAAAGAAAGATACAAAAATGGTCTCCAACCATTTCTTTCTTTGGCACTAGGAACATCCTTGAATAAAACCCTTCCCACCTAGAAAGGTGAAACCAGTCCTCTTAATCCTTAGAACTGGTGTAAACAAAACAGTCTGATCTAGAGCATGAGAAATGTCTCCCTTGCAAGGAAGAATTTCCTCCCACTGCTATCTGTAACCTTGATGAATTATTTTCAGAACCCATTTGTCTGAAACTATCGCCAAAGTGAAAAATGGAGATTCAGACTTTCTTGAAGAAAATAGGGGGTCAAGGTGGAAGGAGATCCTGTTTCTTGAATAGCCATTCGGACTTGGACTGTCCTTGGTTTTGAAAGGTTTGGGACTTCTTTTTTGAACCCACTTGCCATTTCTTCTTAAATGTCTGTTTTACCTGCTTTTTGCCAAAACTAGATGAGGAGGAAGAAAATCCATTGGAAAAGGTGAGCAAACAAGTTTTAAAGACTCCCTAGACTATTTTGCCCCTTCCATCACACTTTTTGATCACCTCTGCAGCAGAGGGGTCAGACACTACATTTTTATCCAAGGGTGGATTTAATATCTCATTTTTAACATCATATGGGAGGTGTTGAGAATGCAGACAAGCAAACCTCCTTCAAACATTACCAGTGACCACAGCCCTGGAAGAAGAATTAGCAGACTCATACACATACACTGCAAACAATGAGTAGTGAATTGTGCAATATAAGAAACTAAGTTATTTAAAGCAGATTTGTCTTCACAAGAAGAAACTGCAGATAAAAAAATCCTTATTCTTTCACAATTAGTTAGAATAAACTTTACCATATGGGCCTGACAAATCAAAACTCTGAACATATGAGTTGCAGAAGTATAAATTTTTTCCTACCCATCAATAATATTACCATCCTTATCAGAAAGAGTAGGATTGGAATTAAATAAGTGCTTAACAGCAGTGGGATCAGCTACAGGTGCATCTGAGGTTGGGGAATAGTGTATAAAAATTAAAAATACTGAGAAACGTTATACAGTCTTTCTGAATTTTTGGCTGAGTTGGCTGAGTTTCTGGAAGATTGCAAGTAGTAATAAACACATTCTCTAAAGCAGGCAGTACAGGAGGAATGGGTGTACGATCCAGAAATTACTTTTGTAACAACTCATAGTATATTCTGAGGGACAGAGAAACCTCAGTGTTCTCCTACTGAAAACACTGATACATTCTAGCAATAGTTTCATAGAATGAGAAACCCTCTGAGGGAGAATCAGAAACTGAGCTCTTCTCTGAGTTTGAATCAGAGATCTGAGGAAAAAATATATCCATTCCTGCATCTTCTTGCTTAGATTCTTAATCTTGAACTCTTCAGAAAAACATAAATTTATCTTTATTTTACCAAAACATTACAAGAAGGATCAATAGCCTGAATTAAACCTAAGGCCAGACTCAGTAAACCACTCCTATCCAAAGAAATTTGAGGAGGAGTAGATACATGTTTGGTTTTCTGTTTCTTTTTTGACAGAAAAAAAGGGGACCAACCATGTTACTAACGGCAGCAACAGCTTCCCCGGGGATTGGATAAGCATTCTGACACAGCAGGGAAATCAACCCTGATCACTCTCCTAGGGCCAAAAGAAATGTCTCTACCTTGCCCACTGTGGGGACCCCAACAGCTGCAAAGGATGCGGCTAGCCCCTGGTCTGTAGTAGCTGTAGATGCTACAGCAGAGGGATCCAGGGTAAAAGATGAATTGTCTGAGGTACAACAAATGACCACAGCAGAGTCACCCTCCTGTGGCTCAGGCAAATTGCTAGCCTGCTGTGGTGATAAAGGCTGTTTATTTTTTTGTGTTTTGTAACCAGAAGGACTGACCATGGAACTGGCAGTGTATTCCATGGTCAAGGAAAAAATAGTGCCTCTTTCCCAGGGAAGACAAGCAGCAAATGCAGGAAAACACTATCAGTCTACCAAAGTTACTTCCTTGACACAAAAAACACAATAAACACAATAAAAAGCACTTTAAAACACTAGGCCAGCTCCATAAAAGTAAAATAAACACAATTCCTTCACAGAAAAAAATGTATTCAGTTACTTAACACCACTTTAAACTGAAAAGAAAAATAAGCACTATGTTTAAAAGTAAATTTCAGTCTCATGACGCTCCTTTAAACACAGCATTCCTAGCTTTAAAAAGAAGAAGACTGTAATAAAGTAGCAACACAAATAAGAAAATGGAAGTGTTTTCCTGAAAGGCAACTGATCTTCCCAGCAGAGGAACAGCAGATTTCAACCGTCAATCCTTAAAAGCTTCTGTGGAGCATACTCTTCAGTGGTGATAAAGCTCTGAAGGGTTTCACACACACATTTGTATTTTATTTAGCTCAGCTCAAACCACATGATAGTTTTGGTGCATGGAAGGTGTCCTGAAACTTTGGAAGCTGGCTGGCTGTTACATCCTTTGCAGGATATAACACATATAGCTAAGGCCACTGTTGCAGTGATCTATATGATGAAAATCTTGTGTTTCTATTTATTGTAAAATAAAAATAAAAACAGAATGGACAAACATCCAGCATTGGACTTTAAAAAATCAAATAGAAACAAGAAAAAAATCCAAAATCCACTGCGTCATTCATTCACACCAATCCTTTGTTACGCACAGAGTAATCACTTTCTTTTTGTCACATAAACTGCTAGCTGCAATAAAACTCAGCTCATAAAATAGTAAAAGAATTATAACATGATCTAAAACACATCCAATCAAGTTCCTTCTTTAAAATCAGTTCTTTCACTTGAGCTTGATCCACAGGACACATCCAATCATGTCCTTTCTTTAAAATCATTTCTTATACTTTGTCTTAAACCTCTTTTTATTTAAAACACTTTTAACTTTAATATAGTCATTCAAGCCTGCAGAATTAGTTGCATTTTTTTCTGGCAAATCACTGAAGATTGGAGACAGTATATAATGACATTTGAGTTTCGGACTTCCTGTCTTTCAGAACATGCATGATAACACAAATCTTATACTGAAGCATCTTTCTAGGATTATAAGAGCAATATTTAAACTCTTTCCCTATTTTTGGGCCTTTGATCCCCCCCCCCCAATTAATTAAAGCTTTGTCCAGATTTCTTGTGTTAAAAGTTTGGTGGGTATGTGTGGAGCAGTGAAGAACATGGGTTTTTTAGACTCAAAATCTCTTCATTGTAATATGGGTTGCCAAGTGGCTCACAGATCAGACACATGCTATCAAAGTGGGTGACTCCACATCAACCAGTAGACCTGTTATGAGCAGGGTGCCACAGGTGTCAGTTCTGGGCCCACTACTGTCTGGTATATACTTCTCAGAAGTTCAAGTCAAAACTAAAGGGTTTTGCTGACCAAGTTTGCAGATGATTGCAAACTAGGTGCAATCATTGAATCCCCAAATGATGTTAGTATACTCCAGGATGGTCTCACACAGACCATTGACTGGTATATTAGTCACGGTCTCAAACTGAATGCAAAGAAATACATCATCATTGCCTTCGGCACAAACAATGTCCATTCACACTTTCAATCAATAACAATACCCTAAGTACCCATGAAGTGGTAAGGGACTTGATATCACAGGTTGACCGCGACCTTAACTTCCATTGTAAAGAAAGCTTTCCACATACCTCACTTGATTAGTAAAGACATTGCCTCGAGAGCAAAAGAAGTTATAACTCCCCTATACTTGGTAGTTATCAGGCTGGTCTAAGACCCAAACCTAATGAACTTACTGCATATCTGTAAATCAAATGTGTCTAGGGCTACCTGTTCCAGAGACATAAATATGGCCTGCAACTTAAATAGGACATGCTGTAGGGACAGATTTATCTCCCAGCAACTGCCACATCTTTGGAACAGGCTACCAATTCATGTGAAACAGAGTCCCTCTATGACACTGTTCAAGAGAA
Organism: Protopterus annectens; assembly: GCF_019279795.1. NCBI lineage: Eukaryota > Metazoa > Chordata > Ceratodontiformes > Protopteridae > Protopterus > Protopterus annectens. The sequence continues at coordinate 1,079,827,599 of NC_056729.1, forward strand.
ACCTGGATGAGTGGATGGGGTGCCAACCTCCTGGACATGGGCAGTCATCACTAAATAGAATATTGGGTATTGACTAATATTTCAATGGTATTACATTAGGTTGAAATGGCTAGGCTTAAAATGACCTCCGGGTCTATAGCCTATGATCCTATGCTTCTATGATTTAATCTTATTTGCCACTCATATTCCTTGGTGTCTTCTGTTTATTGTGCTCTGAGCATCTGATCAATTACTTCCTGATTCCATATCATATCCTTCTCATGATGTAGTAGTAGGAAGAAAAAGTTTGTAATGGGTATGCATGTCTTTTGTAGTCGGCAGCAGATTTTAATACAAAGTAACCAGGATGCAAAATAATCATGAATCCACTCAGGCAAAAATCAAAAAATAATATATTCAAGTGAAAGATAACAAAAGTAAGATATAACAGAATAAGATTCTTTGTAAGGTGTATTGCTCTTGGCACACAGTGTAATAAAACAGATATAACTGTAGTACATAACCATTTGCCAATGAACTGATCACTTTTAGAGATAAAACTGTGTATGTGTGAATCACATCAGTGACAGCCCTAGTGTGCAATTAGTTTTAAAGTTATACTGCCAAAGGATTAGCACTGGAAAGAAAACATTTGGAATAATTTGCACATCTGTGAAGATGAAGATGCAATAAAATGATCATTCCATAGAAGGCAACTGTTTACTGCAGTGTGATAAACAGCTGTTTATTGCAATATGACATCTATGTTATTGCACTGTTTGGCAAGAACAATAAACTTTATTCAGAATTTGTTTGCAGTTGATTGAGTGCCATGATTATGCTCTGAAATCAGGAAAAAGATAAACTTTTTAAAAACCTTCCTGGTGCAAGAATCACACTTCACAGCACTGATTGATGCTTAACAAAAGCTTTTTAACAGTTAAGTGTTCCTAAGATGGGTTCTCATACTAGGGACAAATTGAGGACAGTGCCGACCAACAAATAGAGTAATAGAAGGTTAATAGCTTTTAAAATCTGTTAGAAGTTCATTATGCCATCACAACAATCAGAAGGTGTGTTAGATTGATGTTTCTCACCTTTTAAGTCATTAATTCTACAGAGTAGTGCTTTGTTTTGCCTGCTGTTTATACCTTTCAGCTTTCCCTGATTTTACAGAAAGTCCTTGATTTTTACCTCTATAGTTGCCTGTCACTTGGAAAAGTTGACCTTTCTGGTAAATCACTGAGGATAATAATCAGTCCATAATGCTAGGCTTTAGAGTTTCATACTTATTGTTCAGAAAATGCATGTTGATGTAAATCCTTTTGCTCTATTAACTTTTTAAGTGAATTAGAACAGTATTTCAAAAACTGTCCCTGACTTGATACTTTTCCTTCCATTGTTTTTGGATTTGTCCAGGATTTGTAATCAAAGAAATTGAGATGTATGTCATTGTCTGTTAAACAGTACTAAGTGCTTTACCAGCTTTCAAAGATGGCCAAACATTTTACTCTCCAACAGATCTTTGTTCCTCTTTTCTATCAGTTTTCCCTCTTTAGCTGGTATTAAATGGAGCAGCTAAAACTCTGTGGAGTACAGATAATTTTAATTGGGTTACCAATCATAATCTTTTATTACATGTTGTTGACATGGATGCCAAGCTTCATCTCTTCAGCTTCACTCTTGATGAGAATTCCTTGGTATCCAAATCTCAAACACATAATACACTGGTAGTGGTCAGAGGCCCAGTCATAATCCTCTACAGTTTATTTATATTAGTTACCAGCTTCGCATTGATCAAAACTGATGAACTTCAGTCACAGCCCAGGTGAAAATATTTTCACAGTTGATACAAAAAAATGAAGAATTAATTAAGATAAGTACAGCAATTAAGACAATACAAGATGTCTGAAGTTATCTTGATGGAGGATAAGTAGTGCAGCATACATCTACCTAAGATTCAATCAAAAACTACCAGTATTTGCATTATGTATAATATAATTAACAAGTCAGTGGGAAAGCAGGCAGGAAGAGTAAAGCAAGGTGAAACAGAGAACTGGAACCTTAGTTTGAGAGACAGCCTTACAAGACTATCTGCAAATATATAGAGCTGAGTATATTTTTCTCTATTATTCTGTATTATAGAGCTAAATTGTTGCTTAGATATCTGTTGTCTTACTGTTCTGCAAATATACAGAGATCAGTATATATTTTTTTGGTTTTATAATTTGCACTCTGATTCCTCACATCTCTGTTGAAACTGGTCCCCCCCCCCTCGCTGTTCTTGGTTGTAGTTTAAATTTGGTGGCTTTTGCAGTGCCCGCCCCACTGCAGATTTGATCTAGGACACTCCCCCAGTCCCATCTCTTTACCGCATTCTACCTAATAAACCCTTTCTGCACTTGCTTTTAGTCGTTTTTAAATTTAATTACATTTTTTTAAACTGTGTGTGGATTAATATTGCTACATACTCAAGTGTGCCAGCTTGCACTGCATGAGAATTGTTTTTACTACTGCTTTTGCTACTTTTCTAAAAAAAAAAAAATGTATCTGCTTTTACTGTATTTGTGTTTCTTCCTACTTTGTTTTGCTTTTGCGTCATCTTAAAAGTACTCAATTGTATTTATTACTGCTTGGTGTAACTCATTCTAAGCCTTTTAGTTTAAACACTTGGGCTTCAGACCAGTTGTTTTACATTAAGAGGGTTTGTGGTCTGCACTGTAGTGGCAGAACAGGCAGCTTACATCCTTCTGAGTTGGGAACTGCTGATTGAGGGCTCAGTGTCTGTTATTTTAAAGTGTTTTAATTCTGGTTTAAGCACTTGGGCTTTCAGGCCGGTTATTTTACATTAAGAGGGTTCGTGGTCTGCACTCTTGTGGGAGGAGAGGCTTGAGTCTGGCCTTCTGAGCTGGGAATTTCTGGTTAAAGGCTTATAGTGCATGCATATCTGAACTGTTTCTTACTGAAATTGGTACACCTTGTTTGCTGTAGCATAGACTAGATCCAGGCCTGCTGAATCTAGCTTTGTTTGTATGCTTGTTGTTTATTTGCTTGTTATTTCCCTGGAACACTAATTCCACCTAAAATGCGGCTTTTCAGCGCTTCTGTGGATCCCTAGTAATATCTGCCTTGCTTACTGTACTTATTTCCTTGTTTCACTTGAAAGAAAGTTACTGTTTGTCATTTTTGCATTTAAGTTACCTGTAGCACATTGCACTTAAGTTACCTGGCACTCGCTCACTAAGCAATTATATAAGTCAGCACTAAAAAATTAAAAGCACTACACCCTCACAACCTCCCCTTGAGTACCTTGTTCCCCATTGGCCCTTGTTTTCAATTATAAAAGAATTCCCAATACTATTCTAGCATGTCCAAATGTCAGTTGTCAATCTCCTCTCCGGTCCAGCTGGTGAATCTGGGAATCTTGAGGCAATGTTACAACTGCCTCATGTACACAGACAACCCTCTCCTCCTGCCAACAAATTCCAACACATGTGAGAGATGCAACCATATAGCCAAACTGGAGGCTAAGCTCTCTCAACTCAGTACTGGTGTAACCAGTCAGGAGGAGAAGGAAACTACACTCACTACAATTCCAGTCTCACATAGACCTACCACGACAGCAAACCAAACACATAATCACACAAAACCATACTCGGAGGCTCTAAATAAAGATCTGCCTAAGCAGCAGAGACCTCCAAAGCAGACACCCAAGCAACCTCTACCCCAAAACAAAACACGTGCGACACATATCTCACAAAGCCAGTGTGCCGAACAGTGACAGCCCTTAAGGCTAAACAACACACCTGATACACTTGTAATAGGTGACTCTATCGTCAGGCACACTAACGTCCCGCTCACCAGGCTGAACAAGGAGAAGGTCACGGTGAGCAGCCTGTTGGGTGCTAGGATCCGCCACATAACACAAGCACTCAGGTCACTCCAAGGCAAGTACAAATATGACTCAGTCATTGTCCATGCTGGTGTGAATGACCTGAGATGTACCCCCCTAGACTACATGAAAAGAGACATAGAGGAGCTCTCTGAGCATGTAGCCCAGGCCGGTATGACCCTGACCTTGAGTAGCATCTTACCCTCACCAAGAATGATGCCACAATATGAAGACAAGATGATCAATTTCAACAATTGGCTTAAGTATTGGTGTCATTCAAAGGGGATCCAATGCCTGTCAGCCTGGGATGATATGCTCGACAAGCCACGATGCTTCGCTAAGGACAGCTTGCACCTGTCACCCCTGGGCATTCGGATATTGGCAAAGGCTCTTGCTACCCCCATAGTGCCTTTTTTAGGCAAGGCTCAAAAGACAAACCCACCTCCATAGGTATCACAAGGGATAAGAAACTAAGAGTAATGCTACTCAACGCCAGAAGTCTAAACCTCAAGATGCACGCACTCAAAACTCTCCTTAGCATGGAGAACATCGATATCTGTGCAGTAACAGAAACCTGGTTCAGGGCTCCCGAGAGCACCCCAGCACTACCAGGTTATACCTCATACCATGCTTTTCGGACCCAAAACTTGGACCAAACTACAAAAGGAGGGGGAGTATCAATATTCATCAAAGATACCCACACCTCCAGGTTGGTGGCACAGCACGAAGCATCAGAGACTATCCATGTGCAACTAACAGTGGGTAAAACTGCCTTCCAGTTTATAGCCTGCTACAGACCACCCTCCCAAACCCAGGAACCCCACTCGGCCTTCCTTAGAACACTGGAAAATATGAAGGTCTCTCCAAACACCATTATATTGGGTGACTTCAACTACCCAAACATAGACTGGGAGCATTACTCTAGCTCCAATACCCTAGCCCAAAGGTTCCTAGAATTCATAAACTCAAATGCTATGGAACAACTTGTTACCACTCCCACAAGAGGGGAAAACATACTGGACCTGTTCATCACCAACATGGGGACTCTATGCTCCAGACCAGAAGTGTATCCCTCACTGGTAAGATCAGACCATAAACTAATCCAACTGGATATTCACATCCCGACCCCACCCCCTGCCCAGAAAACCACAGTGAAAAACTTCTCTAAAGCAAATTTCACACTCCTCAAAACTGAGGTGGAATCTTTCAAAGCCCCCGGGCCTGTGGAAAATACGGCCCAGACCGCAGAATCCTTTATAAATGCATTCTATGAACACCTTCAGGAATGCATGGATCATGCAATCCCAAATAAAACCAAGACCCAATCCTCCAAAGGCAGACGTCCTGTCTGGTGGACCCCAGCCATAAACAAACTATACAATAGAAGGAGGAAGCTACTACATGATAGAGCAAAATCCCAAAAAGGGAAGGCATCTCTGATCAGTATTAGCAAAAAACTACGGGCACTCATAAAATCATCTAAGGCCAGCTTCAAGAGAAAAATTGCACAGGACACTAAGGATAATCACAAGGCTTTCTTTAGTTATGTTAGGAACCTGGGTGGGAATTCCCAGATATACTTAGAATTAGTCCAAAATGACAAAAAATACACCGAACCCACAGACATTGCCAACATCCTAGCTGACAGGTTCAGTGCAAACTTCTCCCCTCCCTCCCCACCAAAAGGGCAAATATCTATCCCAGCAGAGTGCTTCCCCCCTGACATCTCAGATGCTCAGGTAAGAGGCACCCTCTCCAAAGCAAAAAACACAGCATCAATGGGACCAGACGGTGTCCTGGGCTGCATCCTACATGAACTCCAAGAAGAGCTAAACCCAAACATAAAACTACTATTCAATCTCAGCCTTACTACAGGATATGTACATAAAGAGTGGCGTACAGCAACAGTGGTCCCTCTCCACAAAGGTGGTGCCTCAATGGACCCTGGAAACTATCGCCCCATAAGCCTGACTAGCTTGGTCTGTAAAGCTGTGAAAAGGATCATCATGGACCTCATAAATAAAGATATCGGGGACCTACAGACACTGGATCCTACCCAGTTCGGCTTTGTTAAGGGCAGAACCTGCCTCTTAAACCTGGTCAACTTCTTTGAAACCATCACCAAGGCCATTGACGAAGGGAAGGTGGTCCACACAGCCTACCTAGACCTCGCAAAAGCCTTCGATACAATACCCCACTCGGGCATTATAGATAAGCTCACCAGCTTAAATATAAACCCCTATGTCACTAGATGGGATGCAAACTGGCTCAAGGACAGAACCCACATGGTTAGAATTTCTGGAGCCATGTCAGACTCCAAACCAGTTACAAGTGGCATCCCACAAGGCTCAGTCCTGGGACCTCTCTTGTTCGGTATATATTTCTCGGAGGTACAGGCCAACACGGAAGGACTGTGGCTGACCAAGTTCGCAGATGACTGCAAACTGGGCGCCATAATCGACTCTCCAGCCGACACAAGCATCCTCCAAAAGGGCCTCATAGAAACAGACAACGGGTGCCAGAGCCATGGCCTCAAGCTAAACGCCAAAAAGTGTATAGTCATCCCCTTTGGCAAAAAAAAAAAAGTGCCCACAAATTACCACATAGGTGGTAATCCATTAAGTACAGAAGAAGTAATTAGGGACCTGGGGACCCAAGTTGATAGCAATCTCTCATTTGACAACCACGTGGCCAAAGTGGTTAGAAAAACATTTTATATACCCCACCTAATCATGAAGGGATTCACATCTAGATCAGGGGAGGTCATTGTGCCTCTTTACTCATCCCTCATCAGGCCCATAATCGAGTACAATGCCCCTTTTGGGATGTACCTTACCAAACACCTGCAGCAACTGGAAAGACCCCAAAAGTACCTCACCAAGAGGATCAAAGGGCTCAGACAGATGCCATATGCTGCCCGGTTAAAGAAACTCCAGCTCTACTCAGTGGTATACCGCCTGCTCAGAGGCGATCTGTGCCTGATGTATAAAGCCATGTCCAACCTGGAATTAAGGGACATGCTGCACCTCAAAAAATCCAAATCCCATCGAGCTACGCGCTCGAGAGACTTGAACCTCAGCACTGAAATAAATAGGACATGCTGGAGGGACAGATTCATAACCAAGAGGCTCCCTTCACTCTGGAATAAAATCCCAGTCCAGGTTAGGCAGAGTCCCTCATTGACTCTCTTCAAGAGGAATCTTGATGAGTGGATGGGAGATCGTAGGTTTACCCCGGGTATCACTTCTGTGTCACTGTTAGACAGAGGCACAGTATACTAACCTCGAAAAAGGGCATAGCAAAATTAATTTAAAATGGGTGGCGAAAGCTAAACATACTCTGGCTAGGCTTATAAATGCCCCTAGGGCAGATAGCCTAGTATGGACCTATGAACCTAAGAAGGAATATCGTAGTATTTAGATGGCATGACCATTGAAGAAGCAGGTACACTGGGTTTCTTTTAAAAGGTACATTTTAAGTTCCCCTCTGAATTTGGAGTAGTGGGTACTTTTGTTTGGGTATGTTGGGAGATCTTGATAAAGTGGGGTTATCAGTGGAAGAGAACGATGTTTAGTAGAGTGGAGGTTAGCTGTAAGTGTTGTGACAGTGGGAACTGTTTGTGAATAATGCCTCAGATTACAAGATTTCTTTTCATGGAGTTTGTCTGACAGAGGTGAAAAGTTCTGAGATTTAGTAGTTTCAAGTGCAGAGAACCTTTATTTATTGATGTACTGTTTGAGTAACATATTGTACCTCATTCAGCATCACCTTGTAATGAAATTGATTATAGAGTAGAGAAAACATTCCTAGCCACTATTATGTCATCAGCAGTCGGGGCTGGATGGCACAGATTCAGGAAGTAGCTGGACAGCTGTTCAGCATAAAGAAAATACTAACAGCTCTATTAAAATTTAGTTTCAAAAACTCTAAGAACTTGAAACAACGTCTGTGTTATAAGCATAATAGGTCCTATGGGCAGTTTACCTCACAGCGTAAGGGCACACATGCATGCAGGACTTGTAAAGCCTGCCCTAATATTTGGTCAGCTTGTATGGTTATACACCCTGTGAATACGAAATCCATAGAGTTTTCTTTCTGTGCAGACTATTTCACCAAAAACATAGTTTACATGGCTAAGTGCAACCTATGTGACTGTTTTTACATAGGTAAGACTAATTGTATGTTGAAGGAAAGGGTGCTAGAGCATTTCAATGACATATGTAACAATAAATTAACTAATGCACTAGCCAAGCATGTGTCTGAAGCTAGGGGGAACCATAGTTTTATATTCTTGTTTCTTCAAAAGGTTAATGACAGCTTAAGAGAAGGTGATCTACATAATGAGACAGAATGTACTGAGTTGAAATGGATTGTTGACTTTAAAGCATATGCCACACCAGGTTTGAATACTGCTGTCTCCTTAAAACCTATTCTAAAGAAAATAGGTTTGCCTCATTAATCATGTTTGTTTTTATTGGATGTTTAGAGTCTTTAAAAAGTTTTAGTAACTGTTGTTTTTATTAAGGTCTGAAGAAGCAGGCAACTGTGAAAGCGCTAACCTAACTTTATTTTTGTGTGTTTATATATTAAATTGTTTTACTCTCAGCATTCTGATGCCTTATTTGTTTTTAATTCTATATATATATATATATATATATATATATATATATATATATATATATATATATTGAGAACAACAAAAGAAGTGGAACCAAGGCTCAAGTAGTGCCAGTTACCTTTAGAACAAATAAGTGGAATATATATAGTTTTTAAATAACTCGAGCCCTCAATTTTAATATTAGAGCTGTAGAGAACTGGTCATTAAGTCCCAAATTGTGTGTTGCATCTAACTTCAATTGCCAGATCAACTCCCTATGCTCCAACTTTGCCTTGTGGGAGTAGATCTGGCAACTGAAGCTAAAATTGAGGGCTAGTGTTATTTAAAATTATTTAAATTGCTAAAAAGGTTTTACACATTAATTAATCAATATATAAAAGGTTTTTAAATCATTGTGGTATTTTATAAGTTTTGAAAATGGTTTGGTATTTTTAGTGCCATACTTATTATATTATATCATGTTTTTTATTTGAATTAATGAACTGTGTAATGTGATTGGATGAAGGCTGACATGTGATATTTCTTGAAGAGAAATTTGAACTGGTTTAATTGTAATAAAATGGTCCTGATGATGTCCCGTATTGTTTTAGGAGTGAAAGTGCTCAACCTATACAATGATACTCAATAAACAAGTTCTTTATCATTCGAATTTTTATTTTTTAGAGGAATATTTTGAAAGATTATGCAATCTGACAGTTCAGTTCTAAAGGTATTGACACTATGTGTGCCTTGATCCTACTTCTTTTGTTGGTCTGGTTTTGTTTGGAGACTGCACGGACATGTGCTAACTCAATTTTGTTTCTATATATATTCCATGTATCTGGGTAGACCAAAGACATGACACCCACAAAATGAGGATGAGAAATAAAAACCTCAGTTATTAACTGATAATGGTTTTCTTCATTTTAGAAACAGAACAGTGGCAACTATCATTACTGGCAGGCAGTGTGTAAATGGGAAGAATAACATTATAAGGTTTGTTTGGCAAATTCCAGTATATCAAGAATTTAAGAAGGAGTTATTGAACCATGCTTGCTGCTAACTACCAGAAAAGATATTTTCTTTATTTGTTTATTTATTTTTTCTTTGTGAGTTACAGAAAGTAAAACAAATTGTATTTCACCAACCAAGCAGCCACTTAAGAACAGCCCTTATGGTGACTGTAGTCAATTGCTGCTTTTATGCCTGGTGAAACTGGAAGCCAAATCAGTATCATAAGAGCAAATATTGAACTTCTCCCTACAAATGTTTCAAGTTATACTGTCATGTGGAATTTTAGAAAACAGCTTTAGGGCATGCTTCTCAGGTTTACTTTGCAAAAACCATATATTTTGTCAACAATAAAACAAGACATCTGCGGTAGTGCAGCGGTAGTGTTGTTGCCTCACAGCAAGAGTTTCTCTCGTTCGGTTCTCGGCTGGAGTGCGGGGAGTGCCTTTTGTGTGGAGTCTGCATGTCCTCCCCGCGGTTGGGTGGGCATTCAAAAGACATGCGTAAATGGCCGTGCCTTCGTTTAAGGTTGAACGTCAAGCTGGCACCTTGGCGTTCATCAAAATCTACTGCCAATCATTAGCGGACCTGAGTTCCGCTGTGGCAACCCCTAACCGGGAAAAGCCGAAAGACAACAACAACACACTTATATATATATATATATATTTTAAGGTATCACTACTGTGGATAGAGATGTTTTTCCCTAGAGAACATCATGTATCACCTGTTAGTCTGACCAGCTCACAATGGTCAGAATATTTCTCATTTTAGAAATGTACCAGGTCCTATGAATATTTGTGGACACAACATTCCCATTTACTACTGTTAATTCTTTTTTTGTACCACTCTGTAGAAGTGCTCCTCAAGGGATCATGGCACATTTACATATTTTGTGTGTTTTATTTACAGTTTGTTTACTGGACAAGTACAGCACTGATCCATAAGGACCAATTCCGGGCTCAGTCCAGGCAAAGACAAAGAATAATACATGGTGAAATGTATATACCAAAGAAATCACTAAAACTGTAACACTGAAATTAAACATAAGCATGCAAATAAGAGAACAAAATGTAAACAATGAGAATGAGAAAACCATTGCAACAACTAAATTTAAGTATAAATCCTTTATTGATCTAATTAGTTCCACTAGAACAGTAGCCTCTTTTCAAGAGAATCCCAAGATTGCATTTATGCTACTATGCAAAAAGATGGTGCCAGAGTGCTCCAATAGCAGCAAGGAGGAGGCCCAAGGGAAGCAGCATCATGGAGGAAGACAGAAAAAGTGAAGAGTTTGGAGATAGAAAGTGAGAATTTGGAGAAAATTTTATTCAATATGGATCTTCAGAATGTAACCAAAGATTCCTGTGTGGTGGATGCTACCGCTGGACAGTGTTTAGCTGTTTTCATGTAGAAGGAAGTAAGTGAGTCTGGTCTGTGATGCAGATAGCAGAACTGGGGTCAGGAGGGCTTGCAGATGATGTTCTGATAAATATAATCAAGTAGGATGACCCAGGTGACTGTTTTGCTGTTTCATTGTGTGAAATGGCAGATAACTTTTTTTGAAGAGTTTTTTTTTTGTTGTTTTGTTTTTTTTAACATTTTTACCAGGAAAGCCCGATTGGAACAAAGCCAATTTTCAGCAGAGGCCTGAGAAGAAACACTCCAGATGCATGTCTTTGAAACACAGGAGGAAACCCACATGAATGCAAGGAGGACATGCAGACTCCGCACAAAAGGCACTCCCTGCCAAGAATCAAACCAAACCTCTTGCCGTGAAGCAACAATGCTATGGCTGCACCACTACATCATCTATTGAGGATGGTAATGTGGAAAAGGAACCACATGATGTGGCAGCATGGAATGCAGCAGTGATAGAAAATAGATGAGGAGAGGAGCAACAAACTGAGAAGGTGTCTGGTTTTCTAGCAGCAGATAATGCAGTGACTAAAACATATGCAGCAACGACAGCAGGCAAAAATGAAGAGCAGCAACAAACTGTATGTAAAACTGTTTCTATAAAGAAGATAACAACTGTGAGAAAAAGAACAAAGAGTGACACTGTAATAGACAGATATTATGTATGCGACAATTTGGTAACTGTTCTTTTATACATGCTGGGACAGACACTTTTTGTGACTTAAAATTTGAAAGTGATAGACCGATGATGAAATTTCTGTAATTGTTTTAAAAAAGAAGAACATCAACCTATTGCACAATTATTTGTTCTCTGGCAGTAAAGCAAATGTTAAAAAATGTTACTTTACAGTGTAGAACTCATGAATTGGAAGAAAGTGATGTTAAAGAAATACATGCAGGATGTATTTGAAACTGCTGATAGTATTATGAAAGTTGGAGATAAGAAGAAACTTATGGAATGAATGGTGGAGGTTGAAATCTGTTTTAAAATGTGAAGTAAACATGGTGAAACACTTGACAAGTGTCATTTTTGTGGCTGATCATAGAAATATATTAAGATATGCTGGCCACACTAAATTATATTTCTTTTGTGGGGACTTTTCTCATTTAGTTAATAATTGCAACAAAGTACAATTTAGCCAGTGTGGGGAGAAAGGACATACAGCAAGAAAGTGTGCGCCTGAATCCAGGTTGTGTAAAAGAGGGACAAGTTTGGATCAACTGTCATGAGTAATCAGTAAACAATTAAAAACAAAGGAAATAAAACAAATATAAGGAAGGACAACAAGAGACTAGGGGAGAAGGTGAACTACATAAAGAAGAAACTGTAAAAGAAGTAGAAAAAATTATGGAGGGTAAAAAGAGGAGAGAGAGAGTGCATGCTGGAAGAGAGGCCAAGAGAAGGGATTCACACTACTATTACACACGAGCGTGGGTGCACGTGCACACACGCACACACACACACACACACACACACACACACACACACACACACACACACACACATATTGTAGACAGTGAAACACCTAATTCTGCGGATCAAGACATAAACCCAGGAAAAAGTTTCAACTGAAAAAAAAGAGTAAAAATAAGAAACAAAAATTCACTTAAACTTAAAAAGAAGGAAACACAATGATTTTAGAGTACTTTCAGTGAACATGAACAGTATTATTGACAGTGTAAGAAGGAAAGGGATACTAGAACGGTGTGCAAATGTGATGTGGATGCTGTTCTCTTAGAAGATGTAAGATTCCTGACAAGTAAAGAAAGACTGCAAATAGAAAAATTGTGTGTTAGAAATTTAAAATGGAACTTAGGAAGTGAACATTACTCTGGAGTGGCTGTGTTATGTAACAAAAAAAAAAAAAAAACAAAGAAAAAAAAACAATGGCAATACTAGATGTAACGTTGGTAAAGACAGGAATGTTAACTGTTGTGGATGTGAGGTGGGGAGAATATGTATACAGAATTACAGCATTATATGCATATATAACTGGTAAGGAAAGAGATAATCTCATCAAATATTAGACTATGTTGTCTTTAACATGAAAATTATAATTGCAAGGGGCTTTAATTGTGACTTAAGGTGAAAGTGCAGACAGAAAGGAAAGGATGTAAAAAAACCTATAGAAAGTAATAAGATATGGTAAATAAGCTTGTGGAACAAAAGTCAATGAACTTATAGAAATGGGCACTTGGATCTCAAACTGATTATTTAAGCAATAACCCACGGCTGGGTGTGGGAAATGTTGGATTTCCACAAACCTTCTAAAAAATCTAATCTTATTTTTGAAATTAACATTTTCTAAGATGGCTTGTTCCCAACATAACATCGCAACATTAGCGTAGCTGTTGGCGCAGGAGGTCCCATGGCAACTCCTTGTCGTTGCCAATAAAATTTATCTTGAAAAATGAAGACATTGTTTTCTAAGATCAATTTCAGTAGCATGCATATAGATCTTATAAAACTACTATCGTGTTTGCCACAGTCAGTCAACACTTTGGCAACACTGTTAATACCATAATCATGGATGACCTCTTTTTGATTTGGGAAGGTACAGTACCTGAATTTGATAGTTTTGTAGAGTTTATTAATGCCACGAGTCTTTTAAGGTTTACAGTAAATCATTCTTTGACTGAGATTAATTTTCTGGATGTTACTGTATGAGAGGACTCGAAAGGTCAGTTTAATGTGAAGTTATACAGGAAAGAATGTCATGTTAATAATTTATTATATAGGGACAGTATGCACCCTGATTTTATATTTAAGAATGTGGCACAGAATCAATTTTTTTGAGCTTCTAGATTGAATGCTAGTGCCAGTGATTTTGATTTGCAACTCACCAAAGTACAGGTTGAGTTGAAACAAAGGGGCTATGAACCTAACCTTATAAACCAAGGACTAAACAATGTCTTGAGATTGAGACAAAGTAAAGCCAAGCCTTACTTTTCTAAACGCAATGTTACCAATCAGAAAAATAGATGCATTTCAAACTTACAGCCCTTGAGGTTATGTTTCAGTTATGCTAGAGACATACAACATTATACTGACATTATTAATAAAAATTGGAAAATGTTAACGTCTGATACACAGATTGAAAAATATATTGGAGCTAAACCACAGTTTACTTTTAAAAATCAGAAGTCCCTACACAGACAGTTATGTCATTTTAAAGAGAATACTTGTCCAAGTGGGGTCAAAGGTAGCAGACCTTGTGGTAAATGCAATTTCTGCAGGTATATAGATACTAATACATCCTTTCAACATCCAGATACATAAGAGGTTTTTACTTTTAATATCAATGCTCAATGTGATTCCCTACATATAGTATATCTCGCTACATGTAATATTTGTAGCAAATTTTATCTAGGTAAAACTGACAGAACTTTTAAAGAAAGAATCAGGGAACGTGTACCGCATAAGAAAAGGCAGTTCACATAATGCCTTAGCAAAACATGCCAGTGATACCAATTCCCAACATGTATTTTCTTTCAGGGCTATAGGTAGAGTTTTTGAAAGTATACGTGGAGGTGATGTCAAGATAAAAACTGAAAACTTAGAGGTCAGATGGATCATTAGACTTAAAGCTACTATAGGTCATGGCCTGAATGAAAATATCCCTCTAAAACCAGCTCTAAGAAATAAACCCCTGCGCAGATAAAATGTTTTTAGTCACAGGTTTACATGTATTTTACTTACATCTATGTTTTTATATTTATATTGTATTTATGTATTTTGGACTTTTGTACTTTACTAGTATTGTTTAATACAGAGCTTGTATATTGAATACACCTTTAAGAATGCTCTAAGCTGTATGTGTTAATTAGTATAAATAGAGGAGCTAGTACCTTGATTTATTACACCTGAAGAAGCCCACAGGGTGAAAGCGCTTGTGTTTTGTTATTATGAACAATAAACCTTTGAAGCCTGGAGCCTTACCTCATTATTATTATTATAATGACTGGGAAAAGGGAGTAGCTACCCTGCTTGTGAGCTGCTAAAGGGAATGATTGGCTGATGCTGATAGCATGAGAGGGCAATACTTTCCTTAATTTATGAAGCTGTGAGGACACTGCTCCTTCATAAATGATATAGATTCTGTATTTACAGTCATGGCTGAACACTGAAAAGTTAAGTGTGTAACTCTAGCATGCTGCTTGTTAGAGCTATAGCAAGCAGGCTGCTTTGCAAGAGCAGAGAAGTGCTTTTTTTGTTAATTAACTTTCAGCTGAGAGGGGTGACTGCACACGGTGCAAGATGACCTTACTAAGGTTCTGCAGGTCAACCTGGTATTATTAAAAGATAAGTACTAGGTTGACTTACAGAACTGTAGATCAGCCTTGTAGCATTTAAATATAAGTACTACATAAAACAGAAGACTGGTAGCTAAAGATATAGGAAGACATTAAGAATTTGACTGAGTGATCTGTGCCATACCAAATGGAGCACTAAATGACTACAAAAGCATCACTATCCCATGGGAATTTAGAGGTAGCTGTTGTAAAAGATCATCTGGGTAGACTCATCACTGCTTATGGTCTACTTCATAGGTTCATAGGTTCATAGGTCGGTACTAGGCTATTGGCCCAAGGGCCTACGTAAGCCTAGCCAACAAGGTTCCCTGGCTTACGCCACCCAAGAAAGAACATATTATGACTGATGACAGAGATTCATTAATTCACCATTTTGTTAACCTGGATGTAATAATCTATTCCACTGGTTTATCAGGGCACCCTGCAACAAATGGGTTAGAAGAGCTATTCACACAAACCTTTACTACACATAAAAATAAATGACCATATACAATGTGGAAATGGAAGATGAAACTTACAGTACTAAAAAAGTCCAAAATTTTCTATAGGGCAGCTGTCTGCAAAACTCATATTAAACAGACATGTCACTAACAGACAGGACTTGTGGAAGTGTTGTAAATAAGTGGTTTTCTCTAAAGTTCCAGCATGATAAGCATTCAATGAAGATGCAGTGTGGATCTCCAGAAGTGGATCAATGCTGATTTCAGGAATTATTGTAGTAAAGAATCATTTATTCACTTATTTTATGTGTATTTATTTATTTGTTTATTTGTTTGTTTGTTACTTAATCAAGTAGATGAACTTTTTGGCTACAAACTCGACCTCAAGAGCAAGGTCATATACAGCAGATATAAGGACCATTTAGTGTAGTCAACCAGTATGCATTCTTGATATGGGAGGAACCTGCAGTGCACAGAGAGTTGTAGTGTCAGTGGTACAACAGGTAGCATACTCGCCTTTGGTGCAGAAGGCTGTGGGTTCTGTTCCTATACTGGGTAGATGGATTGCTGACACTGCAATGTAATATAATGGGGTGCTGCAATCCTGTGTGTATCGTCCTTTGGATGAGATGTTAAACCAAGGCTCCAAGCTGGTAGTAGCTTAGATGTAAAAGATCCCAATGCATCTATTGAAAACAGTAGGAAAAGTTCATGATGCCCTTGCCAATTTTCCTCTAGTTGTATAAGTACCACCTCCAGTCTCTCCTGAAAAGAGGCTGCTAGCTTAATAGGATTAACCAAGTCAACAAAGGATAAATTAAGAAAAAATAAAAAGAACTACACAGATATGGAATGAATGTACAAAATTCCATATAGAAAAAGATTGGAGGTCTGACTTAAAAACCAGACCATGGAATTGTGAAGCAGAGATCTTCCCACATAACCACTGTGCTGCTCAATGAAGGTGGGATATTATCACTTCAAAAAAATGAAAGTGTTAAGCAGGAAACAAAAAAAAGCATTTCCATCACTGGGATCATGGATGATCTCAGTGGTAAAATGAAAAGAATCCACCTCATCATCTTACCTATCTAGTGTATCTCAACCTGTCCACTATCAGAACTTTTTTGACTTGCATTTTTCTTGATTATTACTGCTTATACCCTTCCTCTTCCTCTATTTTCTGTCCCTGCTCTAGTGACATCCTACCTCATTAATGTCACTATAATATACTGAACCCATGTGCATTATCCTTGCTGTCATACCTTTCAACTGTTCAGATTTTCAGAGAATGTCCAGCTTTTTGCCTTATACTTTTGGTCTGTTCCTCATAACATTTGGAATTTTCTGGCAAATCACTGTGATCTGGTGATTGAACTCACTAAATAATGCATATATTTACATTTCAGACTTCAAATCCTTCAGAAAAATGCTCGTTAACACAAATGCTGTTATTCTAGCAACTTTCTAAGCTTATAAAAGCAAGATTTAAAACCTGTCCCTATTTTGTGGTCTTTGTACCTTCATTTTGTCAGGCTTTGTCCAGATTTCTAGCACTAAGAGGTTGAGAGGTCTGATTGCTGTTCTTGTCTCCAGCTATTTCTTTTAGTATGTCGTTGACTTATGCGAAATAATATGTCTTTACTATTTGTTGCAATACTACTTGCAAAGTAATGCTTAAAATGTTTACATTTTCTTGCAATTTCATTGTTAATATGCATTTTATGATGAACTTTTTCCTTGGGCCTCCAGTAAAAATGGAACTTGTGCCCATCTGGAATTCCTCAGTAAAAAAAAAGACAATATATAAATAAATAAATACTTTATTTGCAGAAGTAGAAGTTGGAGGTGCAGTGAGGGGACATTTTTACAGGGTCCAATGGATTTTGTACAGGAAACACACTGATGAATTAAAATCTAGATCAACAAGGACAGCAAATGCTTTTGCTTCAGAATCACTGAATGTTGATCCTACCTGTTAATTGAGTGACTGTGTTGTTCATGAGTTTGCTTATAATCACAGCTTGTTCTGTCATTCTGCTCAAGATATCACGATTAAGAATTTTGAGACTGAAAGGGGTAGAGGATAGATGGATGGATGTGCCAGTGAAACAAGAATAAGTGCTAGAACTGGAGAAATCACATGAAAATTAAAAAAAAAGTTGCTTAAACATCTGACATAATGACGAGTGCTGCTACTGGGGATGGTATAAACTATTGCATGAATCAGACTGATTATGTTACAGTATATTATCAGCTACCTGATCCATGGATGTAGCCCATGATGCTGAAATACCATTTTCTGAAGCTAGTTTAATTTATAACACTAATAAAATGTGTGTGTGTGGGGGGAGATGTGGTATAGTAAGTAAATCTAAAACTCAATATAAGGTGACTCAACAGTTCAGTCAGTGCTTAGTGTTTTCTGGTAATAAAAGTGACTTCAGATCTGTCTCAGCAAGGTTAGAGAAATATTTCCTTAACTTGGAACAGTAGAAAGAAGACTCTGATGAACTCGTAAATTGTGTGTGTGTGTGTGTGTGTGTGTGTGTGTGTGTGTGTGTGTGTGTGTGTGTGTGTGTGTGTGTGTGTGTTGTGTGTGTGTGTGTGTGTGTGTGTGTGTGTGTGTGTGTGTGTGTGTGTGTGTGTGTGTGTGTGTATCTCTCTCTCTATATATATATATATATATTTATATATATATATATATATATATATATATATATATATATATATATATATATGTATATATATATATATATATATATATATATATATATATATATAAAATTCTGTGAGGACGCATTGCCAGAAACGAACTGTGGGATTTGATCCACTTCTGTAGATGATGCCAGTGGAGTGATTAAATATGTGCTGTGACAAGGTTGCACCAAAAGAGATCCAGTTTCATATTAATTTTTTAAATACCTTTATTAAATTATCACTTAATATAGGCACACATACATTAATAGAAAAGGGATGGGATTAGCAAAATGGTGAAGGTCTTTATCACACAGGCACAAGATACATAGCTTGATTCTGACCTCTGATTATTGGCTAGGCTTGTAATAGTCTGCAGACTGATATTTACCTGTGAAAGTATTTACCAATGAAAACAAACCATATTAACATTTTTTTCATTTACATACATTATACATTACATATGTTTTCTTTCTTTATAACACCTCTCATTTAGTCTAGCATTACATAAATTGCTCAGTTCCTGCCTTTCCTTAAATTTCACTCCCACACCTCTCAACTGTACAGATTTTTGCCTCATATTTTGGCTTGTTACTCATAAAATTATAGTTTTGTGACAAATCATTGCCAAATCATTGAGGACTAAAGTCAGAAAATAATGACATACATTTGAAATTCAGACTTTATACAGTTCAAAAAATTCACGTTATTGTGAAACCTGTTCTATCAATTTTCTAAGTTTGCAAGAGCAGTACTTAAACATTGTCCCTATTTTTGGGGCTTTGTTCCCCCATTATTCATGACTTTGTCCAGATTTCTTGCTCTGAGAGGTTGAGAGCTATTTTCACTCCTCCTAATGAAGATTATTTTGTGTGTATTAATCCCACAAATTCCATTTATTTATATATAATTTGCTTCTTCCCTTTTCCAGCTCATTTAACTCTTTTACAATACTCAGTATGTCAAATACAGCTGGCTTAAAATTTGATTTCCATTTTCTAGAAACTGCTTTTTGGCAGCTAACAGGATTAAACTTAAGGCCTTACTATGTCTGGGCAATTCAAATCCTGTATCCATGCCCAAAAGAATAGTTTCCATAGTTATAGCCATTTGCTCTCCTAATATTTCTGACAAAGTGTTCTATATGGAATTTTTTAAAATCTGCCAACTTATTACAGTCCCAAAAAAGCATGTTCCCAATCAAATTTTTTCTTCTCCATCACACCCCCAATATCTGCTATTTACTTGAGAAAAATTATTTCAGGTCTGCTTGGTGTATGAAAATACCTATGTAACACTTCCAAGCAGAATTTCTAAACTGTCTAGACTTTCTTGCATACTTGGGAGCCATACAGATGTCATTCCATTGTTCCTTGGCAAATTACCTTTCAAGTCTATCTTCACAATCTCTTCTAATTTCCTCTGATTGATTCTTATGATTATCATGCAATGGTTTATATGCCCAAATAATTATCTCTTTTTCAACAACTGGTTCTGGTCTAGACTCAATTAAAAACTCTTCTCATAGCTGGTCCTTTGTTTTGCACTCCCTGTCCTATACTCTTTACCTATATTCTGTTATCCATCCCTTGTACGGACGCATGTTAATGCTTTGTAATTTACATCTGTGGTCACATAGAACTTTCTGATGTCCTTTGTTAATAGTAGATACAACAAAGAAGGATTAATAATCCTTCCGAGGCATCACCCACCAGCAATATGTCTCTGTTTTCTGTAAATGAAGTTCAACTACATTCATCCATATCCTTAAGTATTCAGTTTTGGTTAAGAAATACTACTTTGGAAAGTAGCACAGACAACTGTATAACTGTTACATCATCAGTACTTGTGGATTTGAGAGCGAGGAAACAATGAACAAAACATGCTGTCCTTCAGTGTTGTCTTTGCTCTGAATAAAAATGTTTTATATTTGATTCATCAGGTAAAAAAAAGCATAAAAGCTTACAGAGGGATGCTCTACCACTTTGTAAATATTATTTCTGAGAACAGTTATATCACTAGTTATATGCTACATCTTTAAAACAAACCAAGATGTCCAAAAACATTTGACAAGTCTAGAGCTAAAAACCTGAAATGATG
Organism: Protopterus annectens; assembly: GCF_019279795.1. NCBI lineage: Eukaryota > Metazoa > Chordata > Ceratodontiformes > Protopteridae > Protopterus > Protopterus annectens. Next base: position 1,079,848,045 of record NC_056729.1, read on the forward strand.
TGAACATTTTTCACAGTAAACTAACATTATTTAGTTTTGGTCTGTTAGCATGATTACAAAAGCAAGCTATGCTTGAAATATAAAGTCACAAAGATTCCAACCATATATCTTTAACTGAACTTGAAATGGTGATTCTGAATGGATTCTGCAAAACTGTTCATTTTGTTGTCAGTTTTGTTATCAAGTCACTTAAGTGATTTTCCCACATCATTTCCTTGCCATGCAGCTATCTTTCTCATGATTTGCCTGAATTAATGAATACTTCCTCATTCATAGCAGGCAATTGTTGCTGTTCAACAGGCCCTGTACTTGTGGACCACTAAAGAGATTCTTTCCACTGTGTATAAATGCTACTTATGAATTTATGAATAAAATTTAACTTGGCATTTAAATCTGAAAATAGTATCAGCCAAATTACCTGTAGTCAGCTGGAGAGAAGTAAGGCTTCCATTGAAGTCTTGACTGGAACTTAATATAAAAGGAATTGTAATGCCACTCAGAATTTGGTTCACCTCATCCAGTAGATCAGCAGGGATGTCAATGTAAATGTCATATTCAAGAGAAGCATTGTAGAAGTGATCTGAATGAAGAGAAATTAAAATTATTCATTGACAATAGTGTTAAACACTTTGATCTCTGCTACATCGACTTTTCACTTGACTACATGCAGATACCTCCAGGTCAGTTTGCACTGTAAGATACATACATAGATATCAAATTCCTTTAAAAAATCATAATATCCATTCTTTAAATTTACTTAAGCAAGATCATCACCACTCATGTAAAGCTAATTGTCATCTCAGTTATTACTAGCTAACTAACAAAGAATCTGAAGAAATGAACAGCATATCAGTTCTAAGCAATCGTTACCGATCTGACAAAGCTGACATAAACTAGCTAAATGTTTCTCAGCGTGTGGTTATAGCTTACTTAGTTATATTATATTGAAAAAATGTTATATTATATTGAAAAAATGTTATATTATATTATATTGAAAAAATGTTATTGTTATATTATAATGAAAAAATGTTATATTATATTATATTGAAAAAATGTTATATTATATTGAAAACATGTTATATTATATTATATTATATTGAAAAAATGTTATATTATATTATATTGAAAAAATGTTATATTATATTGAAAAAATTTTATATTATATTGTATTGTATACTCTGTTTCCTTACCTTCATTCCATCTGCTGTTGTTACAGGTAAATGTAATGAAATGCTGTGCAAGTTTGCCTGCACAATCTTGTCGGTTCTGTAAAACTCAATCTTTAATGGCCAGATTACTTCAAGTTTTATATATTTATGTATTTATGTATGCATTTATGTATTTACTTATTTACCTATTTTATTTATTCCATATTTGTTAACTGGGTAGGTAAACTGGTCCAAGGACCCTTTTCAGACACCATCCAGGTCATTGTATTCAGTAACAAAGTGCAAACAAAATACAAACAGATTACATTAAGGTGATGATGCATTATAACCAATGAAAGCACATGTAGATTTTAATAAATCTTGACAAATTATTTACTGCAGCCTCACAGATCTGGCAGAAAAATACATGTTTAAATTTAGACATCAAATCCCTATGAAAAATAAAGAGCAAAAATATGCAGAATGTATTAACTTCATGACTGTAATACTGAAATGTTTAGAAACATCTGAACACTGAAATGTGGTGAGCTTGACTATCTATATGATTAAAACTATTAAAATAACTATATTCAATAGGGTTCCATTCAAGTGGTCTTTCACTTTATCTGATCACAAGTGGTCTTAAAAGTGATGAAATCAGTTTGTCTTTGAGCAAATGACAGTTGATCTTTTACAGTAAATGATAAGTTTTTAGTGTAAACTCTCCTTCTACTCTTAGTGTATTTGTAAATGTTTACCTTTTGTATTATATCTGTCTCCACAATATATCTGATAATTGATTGTCATGCTTTTGATATATGTATCTTATTTTGGCTACCTTGGCCCAGGTCATGACTAAAAATGGTCCACGGACCAGTTGACTTACATGGTTAACAAATGTTAAATAAATCAATCCATTTACTGATAGTTTCCAGAAAATTCTGCCAATTGCAATTCTGATAATAATGATAAAATATGGCTACCTCAGGAGCAGATGTTAAAAGTGGGGAAAAAGAGATCCTACAACAGTACTGAATTGCTGTAAAGTCACATTTGTTCTTCTATAAAGCTATCAAAGCTGGAGAAATAAATTATATAACTAATAATCTAGATAGGTTGGCTTGCTGGAGTTGTACTGATGATGAAAATGTCATAAATGTAATTGTAAGACTACTGCGACTGATCACATTTTATTAAACTGTCTAACACTGTACAACATTTACACTGATAAACTGATGCTTGTGACACTGACCCCAGAAACCTGCTTAAACTACATGTGTATTCAGAAAAAGTATCTGTTATCAGTGGAACTCAACTGCACCACCATCTTTGATGGATACACTCATTACCCTGCATCTACTGGGAGTACAAATAATGTTTTAGTTTCTGTCTTTCTTTTTTAACCTTGGACAATAATATACAACTGGCCTATGCTAACTCCTTCTTTTGTACTGCTAAACACAATATTACATTTTTCGCCAGGTGTTTATATTATGATCACAAACGGAATAAACCTGCTATGTTGCATGTTAACAAGCACTTTCTAGATATGTGCCTTAATGATTACTTATAGTGACATTTGAAGAAGCATCGATTGCTTATCCATGCAGTTTATGACTTACTTTAAAAAGATAAAAGCCTGTAATAAATATGACAAATTAAACTATGTCATTCATTTATAATGCAATGAAGTCCAGAAATTCACTACTTATATATGTTAATCATTGTGTTTTTTGTCTTGTCAATTACAATTCTCTTCAATTAAAAACGTAAGCGTATGTATCTTCATGCAGTCATGTGTAGAAGATACACTGGGTGGTCAGGGAAGACATTTTGACAGTGGTTGCAGCATGACACCATTTAGTATTACCTTGTGACCATGCCACCATTCAGACCAATGAATCTGCCCTGCCACCTCTGTTTTTGTAACATGAATTTAGAAGATGACCTCACTTTTAATATTTGGATGTTGACCTCATTTTTACATTTATTTGAGAAAAACATGATTGGAGTGTAAAATCCAGTATGTTAAATTTCCATTTAAACATTCATCTCCATAATTACGACAGTCCAAGACAACTAGACAGCTAGGATTTCTGTATTCATTTCAACATGCTGTTTTCTGTCTACTGAAAGTGTCAGATGAATGATTTCCTGAATCTGTATGCCCCTTTTGATACATACAGCATATAGATTCATTTTTACTATATGAAATATACTGTTCCATGATTTACATTAGTTTGATATTTGACAGAACTTTCAGAGACAGATATCCGTTTTTATTTTTGTAACTGACAACTGACAATTTATAGCAGCTCTGTTATGAGTGTTACCTTGAGTTGTGTCTATGATATAGAAGGTTGGTAATTGTGTTATTCCTGGTTCTGCTGTTGTAGTTGAATCTCCCATTAGTTCACATGTTCCATTTTCGGGAAGGTTTCGTATACAATCACAGCTGCCTCTTGTACTGTCTGAGCAGCTTTCATATGTGTTGCACATATTAAGATTCCAGAGGTATCCACTTTCACAAGCACACTGTGTTTCATTATCCAAAAGTGTGCACACTAAACAAAGAAAATAATAACATTATCAACTATGACAGACTTAGGAAAATATTTTACTTTATCATCAAGTGATGATACTGAATCAAAGCACATAGCAAAATATTTTACTTTATCATCAAGCGATGATGCTGAAAACACACTTCACTGTCAGTGGCAGTTTCTTAGCTGACAATAAATATCACAGCAATCTGTTATGCTTGATTACAATATACTAAAAAAAGCACCATCAAGCTTTGAAATATCACAAAGCAGTATTTTGGCCACTGTGCTGCTTGTATTTCCAGAATTTTCCAGAACTGGTCACTGGTCATCTTTCTGTAACAAACTATTACCTTTGTTGAGCAGAGGAATTTACTATAAATATATATCACTTTTCCAAATAAATAAATAAATAAATACAATTTACACACACACACTCTCACTGTTTTATTACTATTACAATCTCTGTATACAGAAACAAATGGTAAAAGATCCAGAAATCCTTAATGATAGCAACAAGAGATATATGACTGAATTTAGTATGCTAAAAATCGATTCCGAGATCTAAGTTTTAGAGGGGAAAGCACTCACACAAACTATAAGGATGACCATATTTTCATACCCATTACTCAGTATAAGCAGTTCTAAAGCAGCTGCATCTTTGAGAAAAGAAGAAATGCACATTGTCAAGAATGTGAAGTCAGTCCATATGCCGTTTAGTTTGCAGCTTTGGTATGCTGTCATACTTCAACTTATAAACCAAAACGCAAAACACAAACTTCGAAAAACACAAAAAAAGGTGATACTGTTAAACAAATCACGCTAGTCTCTACAAAAAGAAAATAATTTATTCCGTTCTGTTAGCGCTTTCGTGCATTAACAGATAGATGCACTTCTTCAGACAACATTTTAAAAATAACTAGAACATATATAGGAAACCAATTTGTTCACACACCCAACAGCTCATTATCAATTAAACATTTAAAACAGTTGATGCACTAACTACTTGAAGAGATATATATTAAATACTTTTTGTTACATAAAAAATCAACCATTAAAAATCAAATATATATCAAATTATAAATGCGATTTCGTAATGTTTTATAAATAAATGGAAACGTATATTGTTAACCAGTGTTCTAAATATTTCCTAAAACACATTTTAATGGGGCACTTAAATATGTGTTATATATTGCCACTTTTTAACATTTAACACTGCTAAATCTATCGTTGTAAAGCCTTTAATTTAAGAAGGCATTTAATTGAGCAGTGTTCATTTATACCTGGATATACATATGCCTCAGTTTTAAATTGCCACAGCAGTTCCTGCTCCTCAAGCCTCAAATGCCAAGGTCCACCTCTAGGGTTTTTATGGACCTTTTTTACTACATTAAATAAAAAACTATGGTTAGGAAACTCATTAATATGTTTTGCCAAAGCATTTGTAGGCATATTCCTAGATATAGCATATATGTGTTCATATATGCGTTGTTTTAACTGACGCTCAGTTTTCCCCAAATAGAAAGCAGAACATAATTTACAGGAAGCCAGATAAACAACACCAGAGCTTTCACAGTTATACTTATCATTACAATAATACTTTTTATTTTTAATCTCAAAAGAGGAACCTGTTTTTATATACTTGCAATAATTGCATCGTCCACACTTAAACATTCCCTTATTTGGTTTATAACTAATATTAGTTAATTCCAATAACATCTTAAGAGAAGGTGCCTTTTTATATACTACTACTGGTTTATACCCTAGTATGGAAATAGAATTTATATCATTGGACACCAATTTCCAGTTATTATTTAATATCTTCCTAACTTGGGGGGCTAGATCATTAAATTGAGTCAGGAAACTAACATTATAATTAGTTTTAAGTTGGTCAATGATTTCTGTTCCCTGACTACTTACATTTATTTCACATACTAGGTTATTCATTTTTGTTAAACCAGATGTTAATATAGGATTCATAAGTCCCTTATTTCTTTTAATACTGACCTCATTAATGATGCAATGAATAAGTCTCTTTGGATATCCTCGATTACTAAACATTAGAAATAATTTGTTACATTCTTTCACAAAGAGGTCATCAGTACTACACATACGAGAAGCGCGGACTATTTGGCCCTTTATTACACCTTTCTTTTGAAAAAAAGGGTGAAAACTACTAAAGTGCAAAAATGAATTACTGTAAAATGGCTTCCTGTAAATGTTAGAAACAAATCTATTGCCAATTAGATCTTTGGAAATAAGAATGTCTAAATAATTAATACTAGACTCTGCGTAGTGGTGTGTAAACTTTAAAAAGGAAGAAAAGGTACACATCTCATTTATTAATTCATCTGCTTCTTCTTTTCTACCTTTAATGACCATAAGGATGTCATCTTGGTAGCGGGTATACCAAACTACCATTTTTTTATATAAATTATGTTTGAACAAAAAATTACACTCCCAATACGCCATTACACTATTAGCAAAGCTCCCACCACATGGGGAGTCCATTGCTATTCCATTTTTCTGCAAAAAAATCTGTTTCTTAAACATGAAAAAATTGTTGTTCAAAACAATCTCCAGTAGGCTGACTATGAGGTCTATGTCACTGCCTATTAAGTGTTTAGCTAATAAAAACTCTCTTACCCATTCTACACCTAAATCTTGTGGGATTGCAGTGTACAAGTCTTTAACATCTGTGGTTAAAAACTTTAAGTCTGGTTCAAAGGCAATGTCATTCAAAGATTTTAATACATGCCAAGAGTCACGGCATATTTGTTGTTCTGTTGCCAGTACCTCTTTTAATTTATTGTCCATCCATTTAGCACATGCATACGTAATGGAATGTCGACCATCTATAATAGGTCTAAAAGGCGGGTTGTTCATATTTTTATGTAATTTCGGTATTCCGAAGATTACCGGGGCTAATGGAGATAGTATAGTAAAATAGTGATACATCTCCAAAGTAATACTACCTTCTATGAACATATCACTTAGTGTGTCTTTGATTTTCTGATAAGCTTGATTTATTCATTAGTAGACACTTTTAAGTAATCCACTGAGCTTAACATTTGACCCATCCTATGTTCGTATTCATCATTATTCATTAGAATAGCCCCCCCCACCTTTATCAGGCTTCATAACGCGTATGTTCTGTGACCTAAGCAACATTATGAAGTCCTTATCTTGAGCAATATGGCCATTATAACACGCCTTCTTCGAATATTCATTAAATAGTGCTCTAATATGTAACTCAGAAATCTTTTCAAAAAGGGCTACATTAGCATCTAATGGGGGATTATATAAACTGGAAACATGTTCGATACTTTGAACACTAGCACAATTCTTAAACATTAATTGAAAGTTTAATTTACGTGTGTACAACTTCAAATCACATAAAACACGGGCTATATCTGCTGTTGGCGTTGGTACAAAATTAAAACCTTGTGCTAAAAAGTCAATAAGTCCTTGATTTACTTCAACAGAAGAAAAATTAAAGACATTAAAGTCTCCGTGTATACTGGAGGAAATTTTAACAGTGCAAATGTCTTCATGTTCATTTACCTCCTGCGTTTGTTGTACTTCCGTTTCGGTTGTGCACATTTGTTCCAGTTCAAATTCTTCTTGGTGGCACTGGCATAAGATCCGTGAAAACCCTGGCGCTGTTCTGCTGCTTGATCATGCACATCATTCACTCTGTTGTCAGCCTGCTGGTTCCTATTGAAAATACGTTCACTGCGTCGAACTTCATTTACTTGGGGAGAAAAAGAGTTCTCTTGCTGAGAATTAGGCATTTCCTGAGACTCAGTGATTACACTATTGTTATTTGGAGCCACACCTTGCAAGTTACGATTAATTGGTGGATCCGGATAAGCCGTGCCTTGTGCGTACGCGGCTTTATCCCTATTGATTTTATGTTTTTTAGTGTCCATGATTTTATCTAAAAGATTTTCTATACTTGCAAATATTCTCGTATAGTCATAATTATAGCGTAAAAAGTCAGGGTGGCTACGAATGTCTTTTTCTAAGACATCCAATTGTAATCTCAAGTCATTTATTTGATTAGTGTATTCTGCAATAAGCAACTCAAGAAACTCTAGTCCTTGTTTATTGAATAACTGGAGCAGTTTACGGTGCATATCAGAATTTTTTAATACACCTGAAGGGTATTTCCATTGGCGTAGACCCTTCGGAACTATCTGAAGCTTAATACATTCCTGGAAATACAAAATTTCAACCTGCAATTTTTTATATTTTAACAGGTTGACATCAAATGACTTCAATTTGTCCATAATGGTATTAGTTCTTACTTGATTTTCTTCCCGCGCTGAATCTTCTTGATTAGAGCAGTTGGAAAAAATATTAACGGGCGTATTTAAAAAGTCATTAAGTCCAGGTAAAAGGATCCCATCATTGTTTTGATTGTTATTTGGGACATTATTTGTTGAAACTCCTACCAAAGGTGTATTAGGTAGGATATTGTTGGAAATACTTGTGTTTCCATTACTATTTATATTAACTTGACCTTGCTGTTTCTTAGAACTGGCAAAGCATTCACCAAGAGGACGAAGTATCACTCCTGTGCGTGGTCGCACAGCACTGCTAGTCTCATCAGTTCCTTGACCCAATACTTGTTTTGCCAAATTGTCAACTCTTTGAGTTAGCTGCTGTATAAGAGCTGTTAGGTTACCAATAGCGTCCACTTCACGACGAGTAGCCCCAGGTGAATCAGGTAAACCAGTAGAACCGGGGCTAGTAGAAAAAAGAGACTGCGATTGTTGTGTATCACCAGACTCAGCCATCAAAACTTGTAAACCAAAACGCAAAACACAAACTTGGAAAAACACAAAAAAAGGTGATACTGTTAAACAAATCACGCTAGTCTCTACAAAAAGAAAATAATTTATTCCGTTCTGTTAGCGCTTTCGTGCATTAACAGATAGATGCACTTCTTCAGACAACATTTTAAAAATAACTAGAACATATATAGGAAACCAATTTGTTCACACACCCAACAGCTCATTATCAATTAAACATTTAAAACAGTTGATGCACTAACTACTTGAAGAGATATATATTAAATACTTTTTGTTACATAAAAAATCAACCATTAAAAATCAAATATATATCAAATTATAAATGCAATTTCGTAATGTTTTATAAATAAATGGAAACGTATATTGTTAACCAGTGTTCTAAATATTTCCTAAAACACATTTTAATGGGGAACTTAAATATGTGTTATATATTGCCACTTTTTAACATTTAACACTGCTAAATCTATCGTTGTAAAGCCTTTAATTTAAGAAGGCATTTAATTGAGCAGTGTTCATTTATACCTGGATATACATATGCCTCAGTTTTAAAATGCCACAGCAGTTCCTGCTCCTCAAGCCTCAAATGCCAAGGTCCACCTCTAGGGTTTTTATGGACCTTATTTACTACATTAAATAAAAAACTATGGTTAGGAAACTCATTAATATGTTTTGCCAAAGCATTTATAGGCATATTCCTAGATATAGCATATATGTGTTCATATATGCGTTGTTTTAACTGACGCTCAGTTTTCCCCAAATAGAAAGCAGAACATAATTTACAGGAAGCCAGATAAACAACACCAGAGCTTTCACAGTTATACTTATCATTACAATAATACTTTTTATTTTTAATCTCAAAAGAGGAACCTGTTTTTATATACTTGCAATAATTGCATCGTCCACACTTAAACATTCCCTTATTTGGTTTATAACTAATATTAGTTAATTCCAATAACATCTTAAGAGAAGGTGCCTTTTATATACTACTACTGGTTTATACCCTAGTATGGAAATAGAATTTATATCATTGGACACCAATTTCCAGTTATTATTTACTATCGTCCTAACTTGGGGGGCTAGATCATTAAATTGAGTCAGGAAACTAACATTATAATTAGTTTTAAGTTGGTCAATGATTTCTGTTCCCTGACTACTTACATTTATTTCACATACTAGGTTATTCATTTTTGTTAAACCAGATGTTAATATAGGATTCATAAGTCCCTTATTTCTTTTAATACTGACCTCATTAATAATGGAATGAATAAGTCTCTTTGGATATCCTCGATTACTAAACATTAGAAATAATTTGTTACATTCTTTCACAAAGAGGTCATCAGTACTACACATACGAGAAGCGCGCACTATTTGGCCCTTTATTACACCTTTCTTTTGAAAAAAAGGGTGAAAACTACTAAAGTGCAAAAATGAATTACTGTAAAATGGCTTCCTGTAAATGTTAGAAACAAATCTATTGCCAATTAGATCTTTGGAAATAAGAATGTCTAAATAATTAATACTAGACTCTGCGTAGTGGTGTGTAAACTTTAAAAAGGAAGAAAAGGTACACATCTCATTTATTAATTCATCTGCTTCTTCTTTTCTACCTTTAATGACCATAAGGATGTCATCTTGGTAGCGGGTATACCAAACTACCATTTTTTTATATAAATTATGTTTGAACAAAAAATTACACTCCCAATACGCCATTACACTATTAGCAAAGCTCCCACCACATGGGGAGTCCATTGCTATTCCATTTTTCTGCAAAAAAATCTGTTTCTTAAACATGAAAAAATTGTTGTTCAAAACAATCTCCAGTAGGCTGACTATGAGGTCTATGTCACTGCCTATTAAGTGTTTAGCTAATAAAAACTCTCTTACCCATTCTACACCTAAATCTTGTGGGATTGCAGTGTACAAGTCTTTAACATCTGCGGTTAAAAACTTTAAGTCTGGTTCAAAGGCAATGTCATTCAAAGATTTTAATACATGCCAAGAGTCACGGCATATTTGTTGTTCTGTTGCCAGTACCTCTTTTAATTTATTGTCCATCCATTTAGCACATGCATACGTAATGGAATGTCGACCATCTATAATAGGTCTAAAAGGCGGGTTGTTCATATTTTTATGTAATTTCGGTATTCCGAAGATTACCGGGGCTAATGGAGATAGTATAGTAAAATAGTGATACATCTCCAAAGTAATACTACCTTCTATGAACATATCACTTAGTGTGTCTTTGATTTTCTGATAAGCTTGATTTATTCATTAGTAGACACTTTTAAGTAATCCACTGAGCTTAACATTTGACCCATCCTATGTTCGTATTCATCATTATTCATTAGAATAGCCCCCCCCACCTTTATCAGGCTTCATAACGCGTATGTTCTGTGACCTAAGCAACATTATGAAGTCCTTATCTTGAGCAATATGGCCATTATAACACGCCTTCTTCGAATATTCATTAAATAGTGCTCTAATATGTAACTCAGAAATCTTTTCAAAAAGGGCTACATTAGCATCTAATGGGGGATTATATAAACTGGAAACATGTTCGATACTTTGAACACTAGCACAATTCTTAAACATTAATTGAAAGTTTAATTTACGTGTGTACAACTTCAAATCACATAAAACACGGGCTATATCTGCTGTTGGCGTTGGTACAAAATTAAAACCTTGTGCTAAAAAGTCAATAAGTCCTTGATTTACTTCAACAGAAGAAAAATTAAAGACATTAAAGTCTCCGTGTATACTGGAGGAAATTTTAACAGTGCAAATGTCTTCATGTTCATTTACCTCCTGCGTTTGTTGTACTTCCGTTTCGGTTGTGCACATTTGTTCCAGTTCAAATTCTTCTTGGTGGCACTGGCATAAGATCCGTGAAAACCCTGGCGCTGTTCTGCTGCTTGATCATGCACATCATTCACTCTGTTGTCAGCCTGCTGGTTCCTATTGAAAATACGTTCACTGCGTCGAACTTCATTTACTTGGGGAGAAAAGAGTTCTCTTGCTGAGAATTAGGCATTTCCTGAGACTCAGTGATTACACTATTGTTATTTGGAGCCACACCTTGCAAGTTACGATTAATTGGTGGATCCGGATAAGCCGTGCCTTGTGCGTACGCGGCTTTATCCCTATTGATTTTATGTTTTTTAGTGTCCATGATTTTATCTAAAAGATTTTCTATACTTGCAAATATTCTCGTATAGTCATAATTATAGCGTAAAAAGTCAGGGTGGCTACGAATGTCTTTTTCTAAGACATCCAATTGTAATCTCAAGTCATTTATTTGATTAGTGTATTCTGCAATAAGCAACTCAAGAAACTCTAGTCCTTGTTTATTGAATAACTGGAGCAGTTTACGGTGCATATCAGAATTTTTTAATACACCTGAAGGGTATTTCCATTGGCGTAGACCCTTCGGAACTATCTGAAGCTTAATACATTCCTGGAAATACAAAATTTCAACCTGCAATTTTTTATATTTTAACAGGTTGACATCAAATGACTTCAATTTGTCCATAATGGTATTAGTTCTTACTTGATTTTCTTCCCGCGCTGAATCTTCTTGATTAGAGCAGTTGGAAAAAATATTAACGGGCGTATTTAAAAAGTCATTAAGTCCAGGTAAAAGGATCCCATCATTGTTTTGATTGTTATTTGGGACATTATTTGTTGAAACTCCTACCAAAGGTGTATTAGGTAGGATATTGTTGGAAATACTTGTGTTTCCATTACTATTTATATTAACTTGACCTTGCTGTTTCTTAGAACTGGCAAAGCATTCACCAAGAGGACGAAGTATCACTCCTGTGCGTGGTCGCACAGCACTGCTAGTCTCATCAGTTCCTTGACCCAATACTTGTTTTGCCAAATTGTCAACTCTTTGAGTTAGCTGCTGTATAAGAGCTGTTAGGTTACCAATAGCGTCCACTTCACGACGAGTAGCCCCAGGTGAATCAGGTAAACCAGTAGAACCGGGGCTAGTAGAAAAAAGAGACTGCGATTGTTGTGTATCACCAGACTCAGCCATCAAAACTTGTAAACCAAAACGCAAAACACAAACTTGGAAAAACACAAAAAAAGGTGATACTGTTAAACAAATCACGCTAGTCTCTACAAAAAGAAAATAATTTATTCCGTTCTGTTAGCGCTTTCGTGCATTAACAGATAGATGCACTTCTTCAGACAACATTTTAAAAATAACTAGAACATATATAGGAAACCAATTTGTTCACACACCCAACAGCTCATTATCAATTAAACATTTAAAACAGTTGATGCACTAACTACTTGAAGCGATATATATTAAATACTTTTTGTTACATAAAAAATCAACCATTAAAAATCAAATATATATCAAATTATAAAAGCAATTTCGTAATGTTTTATAAATAAATGGAAACGTATATTGTTAACCAGTGTTCTAAATATTTCCTAAAACACATTTTAATGGGGAACTTAAATATGTGTTATATATTGCCACTTTTTAACATTTAACACTGCTAAATCTATCGTTGTAAAGCCTTTAATTTAAGAAGGCATTTAATTGAGCAGTGTTCATTTATACCTGGATATACATATGCCTCAGTTTTAAAATGCCACAGCAGTTCCTGCTCCTCAAGCCTCAAATGCCAAGGTCCACCTCTAGGGTTTTTATGGACCTTATTTACTACATTAAATAAAAAACTATGGTTAGGAAACTCATTAATATGTTTTGCCAAAGCATTTATAGGCATATTCCTAGATATAGCATATATGTGTTCATATATGCGTTGTTTTAACTGACGCTCAGTTTTCCCCAAATAGAAAGCAGAACATAATTTACAGGAAGCCAGATAAACAACACCAGAGCTTTCACAGTTATACTTATCATTACAATAATACTTTTTATTTTTAATCTCAAAAGAGGAACCTGTTTTTATATACTTGCAATAATTGCATCGTCCACACTTAAACATTCCCTTATTTGGTTTATAACTAATATTAGTTAATTCCAATAACATCTTAAGAGAAGGTGCCTTTTTATATACTACTACTGGTTTATACCCTAGTATGGAAATAGAATTTATATCATTGGACACCAATTTCCAGTTATTATTTACTATCGTCCTAACTTGGGGGGCTAGATCATTAAATTGAGTCAGGAAACTAACATTATAATTAGTTTTAAGTTGGTCAATGATTTCTGTTCCCTGACTACTTACATTTATTTCACATACTAGGTTATTCATTTTTGTTAAACCAGATGTTAATATAGGATTCATAAGTCCCTTATTTCTTTTAATACTGACCTCATTAATAATGGAATGAATAAGTCTCTTTGGATATCCTCGATTACTAAACATTAGAAATAATTTGTTACATTCTTTCACAAAGAGGTCATCAGTACTACACATACGAGAAGCGCGCACTATTTGGCCCTTTATTACACCTTTCTTTTGAAAAAAAGGGTGAAAACTACTAAAGTGCAAAAATGAATTACTGTAAAATGGCTTCCTGTAAATGTTAGAAACAAATCTATTGCCAATTAGATCTTTGGAAATAAGAATGTCTAAATAATTAATACTAGACTCTGCGTAGTGGTGTGTAAACTTTAAAAAGGAAGAAAAGGTACACATCTCATTTATTAATTCATCTGCTTCTTCTTTTCTACCTTTAATGACCATAAGGATGTCATCTTGGTAGCGGGTAGACCAAACTACCATTTTTTTATATAAATTATGTTTGAACAAAAAATTACACTCCCAATACGCCATTACACTATTAGCAAAGCTCCCACCACATGGGGAGCCCATTGCTATTCCATTTTTCTGCAAAAAAATCTGTTTCTTAAACATGAAAAAATTGATGTTCAAAACAATCTCCAGTAGGCTGACTATGAGGTCTATGTCACTGCCTATTAAGTGTTTAGCTAATAAAAACTCTCTTACCCATTCTACACCTAGATCTTGTGGGATTGCAGTATACAAGTCTTTAACATCTGCGGTTAAAAACTTTAAGTCTGGTTCAAAGGCAATGTCATTCAAAGATTTTAATACATGCCAAGAGTCACGGCATATTTGTTGTTCTGTTGCCAGTACCTCTTTTAATTTATTGCAAGTATATAAAAACAGGTTCCTCTTTTGAGATTAAAAATAAAAAGTATTATTGTAATGATAAGTATAACTGTGAAAGCTCTGGTGTTGTTTATCTGGCTTCCTGTAAATTATGTTCTGCTTTCTATTTGGGGAAAACTGAGCATCAGTTAAAACAACGTATATATGAACACATATATGCTATATCTAGGAATATGCCTACAAATGCTTTGGCAAAACATATGAATGAGTTTCCTAACCATAGTTTTTTATTTAATGTAGTAAATAAGGTCCATAAAAACCCTAGAGGTGGACCTTGGCATTTGAGGCTTGAGGAGCAGGAACTGCTGTGGCAATTTAAAACTGAGGCATATGTATATCCAGGTATAAATGAACACTGCTCAATTAAATGCCTTCTTAAATTAAAGGCTTTACAACGATAGATTTAGCAGTGTTAAATGTTAAAAAGTGGCAATATATAACACATATTTAAGTGCCCCATTAAAATGTGTTTTAGGAAATATTTAGAACACTGGTTAACAATATACGTTTCCATTTATTTATAAAACATTACGAAATCGCATTTATAATTTGATATATATTTGATTTTTAATGGTTGATTTTTTATGTAACAAAAAGTATTTAATATATATCTCTTCAAGTAGTTAGTGCATCAACTGTTTTAAATGTTTAATTGATAATGAGCTGTTGGGTGTGTGAACAAATTGGTTTCCTATATATGTTCTAGTTATTTTTAAATG
The DNA here is from genome assembly GCF_019279795.1 of Protopterus annectens. Classification (NCBI taxonomy): domain Eukaryota; kingdom Metazoa; phylum Chordata; order Ceratodontiformes; family Protopteridae; genus Protopterus; species Protopterus annectens. Next base: position 1,079,863,397 of record NC_056729.1, read on the forward strand.
TTGTCTGAAGAAGTGCATCTATCTGTTAATGCACGAACGCGCTAACAGAACGGAATAAATTATTTTCTTTTTGTAGAGACTAGCGTGATTTGTTTAACAGTATCACCATACTTCAACTTATAACAGCTGTTTCTTGGACAGAGTATGATATTTTTACATTGCTTTGTTGTAATTTGGTTTATCAACTAATTTTGCCAAATATTTTCATGGTCGTACTACAATGTTAAAATTCTCATATAACTGCACCCACAAACGTTTTGTTTTGTCAAGGGCAGATCGAGAAGGTTATAGAGGTTTTAGATAATGGCCATTCAGTTCATAAAGCGTGTAATGTCCATTCAATCTGCACAGCTTATAATGGCGAGTGCATTTTGATCTGGTCAAGGGCTTTACTACTGTACCTCACTGTAAAATTAGCAATATGTTAAAATTAGTAAAGATAGAGTTTTACATGGTAACATGGTTTGTAATCTTGATGAAAGATAGAAACTACACAATTAAGGTGGCGAATGTTACTTCATGAAAGTACGAAACTAATCAGTGGAGTAGTACAGAGAACACAAAGGTTTGGTATATATTCTTCCATCCTCCATACTACAAACTTTGATCTATTGTGAACTAAATTCACCCATGACTGCTGGATATCATCATTCATTCTTTCTGATATAGAAGTCCTTTAACTAGTATTTACAAATCAATGTTGTTCAAATAAATTGACATAGTAGTCATAAACCTTAGCACCTAGGTCAGGAATTCCACCATTTTTATACATAGCCTTTACTTTCAGATTTGTTTTTCAACAGAGAACCATTTATTGATCAACAATCTCAGTCAAAACTAATAAATAAAGTTTGTAAATATGTTTAAAGCACAAAAAAAGAAAAAGCAATTTAAACCAGGTATGTTTCTAGACAATGAAAATAAGACATATGTCAAACTTGAAAGAAAAGACATCATTGACACCCTATGTCTGTTAGCCCCAAGAGGGTACACTATTTCTCATACAAAAATGTAATAGAATAAGTTATCTACCAAATTTAAAAAGCAATGTTATGAAACAAACACTAAGTCTTATTGGTCCCATTTTCATTCTGCAAGTTCTATCTCCCATCAATCCCTTAACCCCTTATCTCTCCAAGGTCGGGAGGGTCCCTTTGCTTCCAAAGCCTATTGATCATTTTCTTTCCCTCCAAAAGTAACTTAAAATAAAGGGCTACACTGCTGAATAATATAATATAATAATATACTGACCTGCTGGTCACACCCAATCAAAAACGTGGAAAACGATATATGAAGTAAATTTGGATATAATCATCAAAAGCACATTTGGAGGCCCTCCCAAAATTACTGAAGAAAGGCACAAACAAACAATAGTCACACTTTGACCACCATGTTGTAATTGCAGATAGGAAATCCATTTATCTAGCACAACTGATTTCCACATTTATCTGTATCTGCATTTCACCTTAGCCAAAGGGTGATACTATCCATCTGTAGGTTGTCTTAATTATACCAGTGACTGAGTATAATACTCCTTTTAGCATGTAACTCGCTAGACATATTAGGCAGCTAGAAAGTCACCAAAGGTTCCTGCTGAAAAAGATTATTGGCATACAAACCATTATCTATCAAGACAGACTTGAAGCCCTTTCCCTACACCCAGTATATTCTAGACCTCTTCCTACACATGCTACATGGAATTCTGTGCCATCAAGTTCACCATGCCTAATACATCTTGTATATCTTCATAGGATGAATGGCTATATAAACACCCAAACCAAGGGTTTGAATCTCCACTGTCATAAAAATAAAACACCCTGAAAGGATAGATTCATAATCCAGTGGTTGCCTCTGCTTTGGATAAAATTGCTTCTTTATGATACGCAAGTTGACACCCTTCACTCCTTCAAGACTAACATTGGCTCTTCCTAGCCTGTCATGTTTTGTCTTGCTAAAAGAAGGTGGTACATTGTCAGGTTGGTATTTTGACAAGGTACAGATGGTGTTCAGACTTCATTGTCTTGTATTTCATATAAACCCATGATATAATTATCATTATTCCGTAGTTTAACATTGCTGCAAATAGAAAGAACTATATCTGTTTAAACAAGGGACATTAAGCAGTATGCATATTACCTTAGAAAAAGATTGAAAAAAGATAAATATTATATAGACAATTGAAGATTTCAGTGACTATAATGAATTTCTGATTTAAACAGCACAATATTACTTTAAATCTTCCATAGGCAGCTCAGATGAAATCTGTCCCCATACACCCAAAACTTCCAAATTAGTACTGGTGATGTAGGTCGATACTAGACATGTGGTTGTAGACATATATAATCCAGGAGACCATAGAGAAGTCTAGCTCAATTTCCCAGAATATTGCCTGGTCAAGAGACATATGATTCACACAGTAGACAAATGCTGATCGAGGGAAACAAATCCTAGACTATAGGAAACAGCTCATATAAAGTTCATAAGCCTGTGCTATCTAAAACTTGCTTGTGTCATCAGATGCATTTATAAGTTCATAGGTGTATACAAGGCTAATGACAGCTATGGCCCTTAGAAGCTTAGTTATGCAACCCAAACTGACCGCCAAATTTGATTTATATATGGGGTGATTTTCTGAATGCTTCTGTCCATCAGAGACATAGGCACCAGACTAGGGATACATTTCTAATTACTCATCCATTGGTCCAAGTTGCACTTATATAGGGTTATGGGGAAACTTTGGTTCACATGGATGAATGGGAATTCCCTGAGAAACATATATGTCTCCCCAACATGTACTAATTATGTTGCATGCAAAATTTAGATATTTTCCTCTAGTAGTTGTTGCTGTTTTTTTTTTTCTTTTTTTTGGTGGGGGGGGTGGATGTGCCAAAGGTTCATCAAAACACCTTGTATGCCAGGCAAATATCACATCTCAGAAGTCTATATGATATCGGGTAAAGAGACAGAGCTTTGAGGTGATAGGACATTTTATTTACCCCCTGTATTCTTTTTGTAAAGAACTTTTGTGGACATTCCAGTTGCTGTATGTGTATGGTCAAAGACATACCAAAGGGGGCATTACACTCTATGATGGGCTTTATGAGGGCTGGGTACAGTAGTACAATGAACTCTTTGGATCTAGATGCCATGCCATTACTTATAAAGTTAGTAACATAGAAGAATTTACTTACTAAATTAGATACATGTTGGCCATAGGCTAGGTTACTATCAACATGAGGTCCTACATCCATGAATGCTGAATCAACTTTTATGGGTATTTTATGCATGATGTAGTCACCTGTGGTGGCTGTCTTCCCAAAAGGAACCAAAAAGTACTATAATGCATTTCTTGGTCTTGAGTTTTAAGCCATGGCTTTGACACCAAGTGTGTTAGACCTTTTTGAAAGGTGTTCTCATTTTGAGGTATTCAGTGACTGCTCCCAGCTTGCAATCATTTTTGAACTTAGTAAGCCATAGGCCTTTGACATTGGCTTTGACCAACGAGAAGTAGATGACAAAGGCAAGCAAGCCCAGTACAGAGCCCTGAGGGACTCCACAGGTAACTGGCATCATTGTGGAGGTGGACTCACTGATCCTAAACTCTTGGGTCCTTTCCATGAGCCAACTGGCTATCCAATGTGTTATAAAGGTGTATATGCCTAGTTCCATAAGTTTGTTGACAGTACCCGAGTGGGGTATTGTATCAAACACTTTCGCTAGATGTAGGTAGGCAGTATGCACCACTTTTCCCTCAACTATTACTTTAGTAACATTTTCAAAGAAGTCCACCAGGATCAGTAAGCAAGACCTTCCTTTGACAAAACCAAACTGGGATGGATCCAGTATCTAGAGGTCTCCTATGTCCTTGTATATACTTTCCATGATATTGTTCTCCATGGCTTTGTAAATAAGACTTGCCAGATTCATGTGTCTGCAGTTTCCCAGATCTGCTAAATGTTCTCCCTCCTGAAGGAGATGACAGTCACAGTTCTGCATTCTTGGAGCACAAAGGCTGCTTTAAGACTACAGTTAAATAGTAACTCCACAGGACCTGATAAGTCATATCTTGCCCTGCTCAGTATTCAATTTGGGATGTTATCATGGCCCACTAAGTCTGTAGTCTTGGCTTTAGCGAGCTAAGGCTGTACATGCTCCCTTATTTTAGTTAGAGGGATTGTTTGTGGGGATTTATTAAGGGATGACTGGGGGTGAGAAGTGAGTAAATCTGGAACTGAATTTTTTCAGAAACAGGTTCACTATATCTCCAGGCTCGATGAAGTGGCAGCATTTACTATCAGTTCAGCAAATTTCTGTGTGCTGCCCTTGAGGTTTCTGACATGGCTAAAGAAGGCCTTATGCTTATCTTTCATCTGGGAGGCTATCTTAACCTCAAGGTATGCTTTGTTTGATCTAATTAGCCCTCTTAGTTGCCTATTTAGTTTGATGAGAAAATGTTTATCATTATGGGAATTACCCTTCCTGATTTTTGTTATATTTTTTCCTTTTATTGTATATCTTGTTTAATTTGGGATGCCACCAGGGTAGTTTGTTTCTGAGGCTAGTTATGCACTTACATCTGGTAGGTATGGTAGCATCCATGCAGCCATTGACATGGTTTTACAGAGTTTCTGAGAACAATTCACTGTATGCTGCTGTGATCTCCAGGTTTGGAGGGTAATGAATTTTGTTAAATCATCAGTTACTAAAAGGAAGTTTGGCTTGGAATAGTTCCTAACTTTTTCTGGTTTTACTGGCATTACAGAGTTGATTTTGATTTAGAAAGAGACAGCTTTATGGTCAGACCTTACATTGGAGGACAAGACATTGAGGTGGGTGTGCAGCCTTCTCCCATATTTATGAGTTCAAGGTCCATCATGAGTGAGCCTCTAGCAGATGTATTCACTATTCGGTCAATGGTATTTCTATTTATGATATCCAGGAATCTCTGTCCCTGTAGATTTGAGGCTGTGTAGCAATGTGGGACAATTAGTCTAACATGAGTAGGGTGACAAGTTGGATTGTAAATGTCTCCAGTAAATCTAAATATGTATTCTGAGCTTCTTGGGACGTAGAGGTTGACCTATAGTTGGATAGGATATGGTACAGGATTTTGTCTGTGTTGATCTGTGAATAGAGGAACTCCAGCACATTGTCCTGTTTGGACAACTTAGAATGTTTCATATTGATGTACATGGAGACTCATCCACCTTTAGCCCCTGTCTGTGCAGCTACTGGTCTAAATGTGTAAAGGCACTGAAACCTTGCACTGCTGGGATAATTTCTGCTGCTTTAAACCATGTTTTGGTAACTACACAGATGTCTATATTCTCAAGTGTGAGGAAGGCTTGGTGGGTGTTTTTTTTTATTTAGGCTTCCAGCATTCAGCAGTGATTTTGTTATGTTTATAGGTTTACCAATATGGCGTTGTGTAAAAAAGGCACAATGGGGGTGGATATTATTTTAGCTAGTATTCGAAAGCCAAGATAGGGCAGGTGCAGACAAAGCAAAGTGGTCTGTTAACCTCCCAAGCTAACAAATATTGTATCCTCTTAGAATGACATCAGAAAGACAACCAATTGTTAAAAATCAAGCATCTTTTGCTCAGATTGTGACATCATTGTCAGTGATGGTAATATGCTGTTCAGTGCTTGCCTCAAACCAGCCTGAGACACTTAATCTGAAAGATCCATAATGTGTCTCTTCATATAGTCCAAGGAGGTACATCTCAGGTCATTCACACCTACATAGAATGTGTTCAAATCATATGGGTACCTGTGGTGCAATGACTTGAGTGCATGGGTGATTTGGCAGATCCTGACTCCAGATAAGCAACTAACCGTTATCTTCTCCCTGTTCAGCCTGGTTAGAGAGGCATCGGTTTCATATGGCCAGACTCCTGAGAAATGTATTTGCTTGCCTTAGGGGCTTACTGTTTGGGACTCCATTGAATGTGACTGTGTGTGTGGTGTTAGATGTTGTCTTTAATGAGTGCCTTTAGGCTTGCTGAGGCATAGCCTTGCCAATGGGTAGACTAGGCAAAGTTTTTGTTTGGAAAGATTGCTTTTAAATGCCTCAGCATATGTTAGTCTATGTGTGTGTTATGTGCCATGTGATGTGGGTGTTGTGTGCATGGTTTTGACATTATGTGCACCTGTATGGAAGATTAGTCTTAAGTGTCATTGTGTAAGTACACCTCTTGCGTACTGCATCTGTTTCTTTAAGGATTAAGTAGTTGTCAGTAAACAGGAAACATTTGCTTACATTATCTCAAGATGCCCAAAAACATCAAGGTGGCTAGAGAGAAGTTAGGAAAATGCATATCCATGCTGTCCAGTACTCTGACTGGTGAGCTACAAGGAGATGGTGTATTGAGATTAGAGGACTAGCAATGGTGTTTTGTTGGTTCTGACTAATAAGGGTGCTTTATTAGGGCAGATTATGCAAAACAGTACTGAATTCTACTAACTTTAAAGGTATTGCCACTCAATATCCAAATAGCTGCTCTACATTTGTAGGCATGCAAGGTATTTGCTCTCTTATCTACTGCTTAGAAGGTACAATTTTATGGACCTCTCTGTAAGGAAAATTTGCTTTTTAGGTGTTTGCTACTGTACAGGGAACTGCTAATCATCACTGTGCTGTGAGCAGCTCTGTGCAAAAGCATCAAATTTATAACAGCACAGAAAAAAACAGAAAACTAACTAATGAGTCCTCTGTCCACTAAAGCAACAAAACAATGAGCTCCTTTGTGTGTTTCCCAGCTTGGATAGACCAGGCAAACACCGCCTACCACAATAGGAATAAACCCAGTTCTCCTAATGTAAAAACACAGTAGGGGAGACCCACAAGTGCAATGCTACCACAAACCAATTAAACAATTAGCTGGAAATCCCTTGCTGATGGTGGTTTCAAGAGTCTTACAGCAGTAACAGTAAGAGGAAGTTTTTTTTCTTTTACAAAAATAGAGTAAAATGCACAAATAAAAACAAGAAACAGAAGCAATGACTCAAAACTATGTAAGCAAATGTGATACAAGTAAAATATTTCTGGATTACAGTCTAGGATGCCAAGCTTTGCTGAGCTTCAGGAAAATGAGCAGGAGATGATAGGTTTACTCAAGAGCAACACTGGTTTGTTGGGTGGGCACTCAATATCATGGATCAGTGGTAAACAATGGAAGTGAAGTGTACTTAAATACCTTTTATAACAGACACATCCAATGAAAGAGGGAAGAAGGGGACTTTGGAATTGAGATTACCATAAGGTGCGGAGGCCAGAGATGTAAGGGAGCCATCGACCAGGACTCTTATTCCCTTTTCAATATAAAGTAATATGTTATCTATGATATAAGCTGAAGCTATGGGGTTCTTGTCAGATGCTACAATGTTGCATTTTTTGGCACTGAGCTTGAGCACATTTTCAGTACATCACCTATTAACAAGTGATCATGTATGATAGAGAGGTACTTAATGATAACCTCCAGCTTGCAATTTTCTGCAAACATTGTTAACCACATGCTTGCTTATTGCTATTAATAAGGCAACTGAATATGTTGTCAGGCCCCATGAATGAGCCGTTCATTTATTTGGAGAGGAACTTCAATACATGCCGTTTTGTGATTGCTGGTGGTTTGATTCCACTATAAATAAATAGGTTTGCAATATATATGACGGGTTGAAGATGGCTATAAATTTTTTGCCAGTAGTATGCTGGCAATATCCACTGTATCAGTGCAGGTTAGTACTGTTTTAAATAAGCTTAGAACAGTGTTGGGAGTTATTTTTTATATTTCTGACATAAATAAATAAGGGTTTGTTGTTGCTGTCTTTAGATTTTGTACTAGTATACGTTCATGAGATGCCTTTGCTTTTCTTATGTTCTTTTTTAGTTTCTTGTTTAGATGTTGATGTTCTTCTTAATTTGCAAGTCATTTACTCTGCTATATAGGTTTAGGAGATTCTTCCTTTTACTGCACAGTTTATTAATGCTTGAGAACACTGGTTTTGCTTTTAGACCTCCCTTTTTGCTTGCATATAGATGGGGCTGCCAATTTTATATATTTGTACAGGTGTGAGTAGAATTTTACTGCATAATTCTGCACTATCAACAGAATGGGTAATACTATTATATTCAAATTTTAGAGCTTTCGTCATAGAATTGTAAAGGAATTTTATATTTGAAGCAGTCTGTTGAATCTAGTGAAGAAGGTTGCTAGTTTTTGATCTGACTTGATCACAGTGAGAGGGCTTTATTAGGGACAGCATATGCAGTTGCTAAGTTTGCTAAGACTAGATCAAGAATATTCTCTCCTCTAGTACATTGTTTAATAATCTGGACATGAGAGTTTTTGTTTATAAAATGTAAGAATTTTTGTGCATATCCTACAATTACATTAAGAACTTAGAGTCTATGCTCTCTCCCTCACAAGCTAGTATATCTGGCACTGAGAAGGTTGTCAACACAAACAGCACAAATCAAACACTACCCACACCCACACAACACACACCCACCCACATATGCGGAGGTCCTCAACAAAAACATACCCAAATAAAAGAGACCTCCGAGGCAAAAACACACACAAATTCCACTGCCCACCACACCATACACTACACACAGTCCCCACACCTGTGCCTCACAGCCACTAAGGCCTAAACATAAATCCAACATATCAGTCATAGGAGATGATATTATGAGACACACAGATGTGCCCCTCACCAGGCTGGATAAAGAGAACATCATATTTAGTTGTTTGTCAGGTGCCAGAATCCACCATATCACCCATGCACTTAAGTCTCTCAACAACAGGTACTGTTATGACTCTGTCATAGTCCGTGTTGGTGTGAATGACTTGAAACGTGATTGAGATTTTTACAGTCACCCAGAATGATGCCTCAATACAAACAGAAAATGATTGACTTTAACAATTGGCTTGGTTTCTAGGGTCATTCCAAGGGATTCCACTACCTGACAGCCTGGGAAGACATGATCAACAGAACATAATGCTTTGCCAGAGATATCCTGCATCTGTCTCCCTTAAGCTTCAGGCTTCTGGCAAAGTCTCTTAACTCCCCCATAGTGCCCTTTTTAGGCAATGCCATGAGGTCAAAGCTACCAACATGAACATTTCTTCAAAACCCAAATTAAAGGTCATGCTGCAAAATGATAGGAGTCTAAACATGAAACTGCACTCATTGCAAGCATTCTTAACCCTGGAACATGTTGACATTTGTGCAGTCACAGAAATCTGGTTCAAAGCTGTGGACAACACCCCAGCTATACTAGGTTACTCATCCTATCATACATTCAGACCTCAAACTGTGGGCAGCAAACAAAAGGAGATGGAGTTGCAATATATATGAAAGACATACACAACTCCAAGCTGGTCAAACAGTATAATGCACAGGAGACACTCCGGGTGTAGTTAACTGTTGACAAGGCCCCTATTCAAATCATAGCTAGCTACAGGCCTCCAACTTTGATTCAAGATGCCCACTCCACCTATCTGGACCTCTTCTAATCTATTAAGATTCAACCCTCTACCATGATCTTGGGTGACTTTAACTATCGAACCATAGATTGGAATAACTACTCATGCCAAAACATAAATGCCCAGAGATTCCTTGATTTTTGTCATTGCAAATGCCTTTGATCAGCTGGTCAACACCCCCACAAGAGGTGATAATATCATGGATTTGGTACTAACCAACATGAGTAACCACTGCAGCATCACTACAGTGTCATCCTCCCTGGTAAGATCGGAGCACAAAGTTGTCACTTTTAAAGTCACCATCTTCCCTGACTCCCCTGCCCCCAGTTATGCTCAAACAAAAAAAAAAACTTCTCCAAAGCTGATTGCAACCTCCTGAGAGAAGGTAAGAAAAGCTTCACAGCCCTCTCTCCCTCCATAGGAACTGGCACATATGTCCAAACCTACACCAAAGTACTATATGAGCATTTATATGCATGGAATCAGGAATACCAGACAGGACAAAATCCTCCTCCTCAAGGAAGAGTAAACCTGTCTGGTAGACATCTGCAAACATTAAAGCCTGTAATAAAAGGAAGAAAAATTTGCTGTCCAGGACCAATAAGGAGCAGGTGCCTAATTGGAAGCAATCTCACCTTTGCCTGAACAAGCAAATAAGAGCACTAGTGAAATCCTCCAAAGCAAACTTCAAGTCCAAATTGGCCACATCTACTAAAGATAGTCAAAAGGCCTTTTTCACATATGTCCACAACCTCAAAAGAAGCACTCAGATCTGCTGAGAACTCTTGGTCAAGGATGCGATGCCCCACCACTGGACCAGTAATCAAGGAGCCTCAATCCTCACCACTGGCAACAGTGGGGGATGTAGAATGGGAGGGTGAAATGGTACATGCACAGTATTACCAGATGCAGCTCTCTGCATCAAATGCAATTTCTCTTAATAGCATGCAGAGACCACAGTCAGTCTGGGGCTGGTTGCCCCCTCTTTCTCTAGATCACCAATAAGACTCCCCACTGGCAGAGCTATAGAGATGAGATCTCAGATTAGTGGCCAAGCTGAGACCTACAGCACCTTCTCCATCCAACCAGTGTCCCTGTCCAAGTAGCTGACGCACACATTCTTTGAAGTTTGATTAACACACACGCGCACACACACACACACACACACACACACACACACACACACACACACACACACACACACACACACACACACACACACACACACACACACACACACACACACACACCTGGGAAAGGCTGGCATAGGTTTACTAGCTATGCCCCCTTTTGCCCAGACTATAATGTAGTTATCACTGCAACCAGCCACCAGCCAACTTATCAGCTACTTTAAGGTCCTTAACAAAGGGTGTCCAAACTTACGGTGTAATACTAATATTAATGCAAACGGTAGTTTGACCAAAAACAAAGCTATTAGTAGTGGTCCACTGTGTCACCACATAAATATACAAGTACTCTGAAAGCTTAAATATCTCTACACAAATCAGCCACAATGAAAGGTTTATATATATATATATATATATATATATATATATTTAATAATAATAAATAATAAAAGAGCAAGATAATACTAAATATATATTTACAGTGACATCACAGTTCAAAATCACAGGAAATATTTAAAACAACATTGCAGGACAGTCTCAAATAAATAAAGAAAAATATACAAACTAAGCTTTGCTATATTCCTGACTATATCTAAGAGAATTATACTATTCCCTAGTAACTTACTTCATCAGAGCAAGGCAGATTTAGTGAATAGATGTTCTAGTTGTTGTCAGGTCAAAGACATAATACAGAATGCTCTGTCTCACTAAGATTTCTCAGATTAATATCTTAAATATTACTGCTGGGATAGCTTGCACAGTCACATCAGTTGTTGTCATCTGACTCCTAGTTCCCAGGCTCAAAACAAACACTGATGGCAGCTGGTAGCATTTAGCATCTACTTGTGAAAATACATAGACCTCAGGTCTTAGGCAGATGTGGGAAATCATGAAACAATTGTAGCAAATAGTTCACTCTGAAGACAAGAAAGAATGCTTTTCAGTGCAGACCTGTGTCTCTTGCTGCCATAAAGTAATTTAATTTCAGATATTTTTCTGAAGATTTGCTGGACTGAAGTTAGCCGCCTGTATTCCAGTTTCCACTTTTAAAATATATACATTTAAACAGTTACAATTGAACATATACATTTTGGTCCTCTTCCAGCAGGGCATACTGTAGTTCCATTTTAAACAGGACTTTGCAAAAACCTTTCCAACACACACTTCTATACCAGCAGTTTGATATACACACGAAATACAGTTCTAATACAGTTGTTACACAAGCATGTTATAGAAATGATGTTGATGTTCAGCAATGTCCTATAATTATTTACAAAATTCCAGATAGCTGTGCTGGCAGTATCTCCCTTTGTCACAAAGGACATCACATACACAAACACCATAGATATAGCCAACCTGCTGGCAGACAGGTTCAGTGAAAACTTCATTCTTCTGTCCCCCCTCATTAGTAAATCGGGACATCCCCAGCACCTGCATCCTCCCCTTATCTCTAGGGAGCAAATCATCACTGCCCTCTCAAAGGCAATAAATACAGCCTCCATGGGACCCGATAACATTCCGGGCTGCATCCTACATGAACTCAGGCAGGAACTTGCAGCACCATTAGGCAACCTATTCAACCAAAGCATGAGCACCGGCTTCATCCTAGCTGAGTGGAGGACAGCCACTGTCATCTCTTTGCACAAAGGCAGAGAATCCACCGATCTAGGAAATTATAGGCCCATCAGCCTAACTAGCCTCATCTACAAGGCCATAGAATGGATTATCATGGACTTCATTAACAAGGACATTGGCAACCTCCAAACACTCGATCCCACACAGCTCAGTTTTTTTCAAGGGGATGTCATGCCTGTGAAACTTGGTTGTCTTCTTTGAAACAGTCACCAAAGCTATACATGAGGGGAAGATGGTGCACACCACCTACCTTGACCTGCCAAAGCCTTTGCCCATTTAGGTATAATAGATAAACACTCTCAACTAGGCATCAATCCATATGTTACCAGATGAGTAGCAAACTGGCTCACTGATAGAACCCACCAAGTCAAAATAGGGGAAGCCACCTCAAGTAGTAGACTTGTAATAAGCGGTGTACTACAGGGATTGGTGTTGGGGTCTCTGTTGTTTGGGATATACTTTTCTGATGTGCAGGCCAAAACCAGGGGGTTATGGCTGACTAAGTTTGCAGATGACTGCAAGTTGGGTGCTGTCATCAATTTTCTAGTGCTGTAGACATCCTCCAGGAGGGTCCCGCCCAAACAAATGACTGGTGCTAGAAACATGGACTCAAACTGAATGCTAAAAAAATGCATCATCATCTTCTTTGGGGATAGTGATGTCACCACAAATTACCACATTAATAACAAGGTCCTAAACATGCAATCAGTTGTGAGGGACTTGGGCACACAGGTTAATAGCAAACTGACTTTTGACCACCATACTGCTTCTGCTCTATGGAAAGCTTTTTACATGGCCCACCTCATTTGTAAGGATATCTCATCCAGGGAAAAGGAGGTCATAACATCCATATATTTTTCCCTTATAAGACCCATTATTGAGTACAATGCCCCTTTCAGCATGTACCTCAGAAAGCACATGCAGCAGCTGGAGAGACTACAGAGGTTCATCACCAGGAGAATCCAGGGCCTCAAACAGCTACCCTACACAGATAGGCTAAAGGCCCTGTCCCACTACTCAGTCTCATGCAGATTCCTCAGAGGTAACCTCTGCCTGGCATACAAAGCAATCTCAGACCCCGCCCTATCCACAAGTAAAGCTCTACTCAAGTAACCAGCATGTGTGACCTCAGCCTAGTCTGTGACATCAATAGGACTTGTTGGTGGAACAGATTTGTGTTCCAGAGACTCCCCCTACTGTGGAATAGACTTCCTCTCCATGTTAAAAGAGTACCTCATTAACCCTTTTGAAGCACAACCTGGGTAACTGGATGGGGAACAGAAAATACACCCCTGGGATTCCAATGTGTCCCTGCTGGACAGGGGCATCAGGTGCTGACTTGTGGGAACATGGACTAAATTCTTGGCTAGGCTTGTAAGGGCCTCATGACCAATAGCCTAGTAACTTCATATGATCCTATGGTAGGTGATATTAACAAGGCATTTGATACAGAAGTACATACTACTGCTATGTTAAGGAAAAGTATGGGATAGGTAATAAAATTAGGAGTGTGTGTATGTTAGCGGATTCACTTTAGAAGCTCAAAATACTGAAATGTCGAAATTCAGTATTTTGAACCCATAAAGTGGAATCCTGAAAAGAGCGAAATCCAAAATCGCAAACTTCAAAACCTCGAATACCGTAAATTTTGAATTTCACGCTTTTGAGGTTCTGCTGTGATTACAGATTCAAGTAAGTGTGTGTGTGTGTGTTAAGGGTTTTGGGTAGAGGCTGTGGTGCGTGTTTTGTTGTTGTGATGTGTGTGTGCGAGTAGAATGTAGCTGGTGTGGTGGTGTTTGTGTGTTTGTGTGTAGTGCAATCTCGGAGTTAGAATATTTAAGTAGGGGGTGTGTGGTTTATGTAGTAGAGAGCTTGTGTTTGTGTGTGGGGAGGATGGTGTGTGTGTGTGTGTGTGTGTGTGTGTGTGTGTGTGTGTGTGTGTGTGTGTGTGTGTGTGTGTGTGTGTGTGCGCTCGCAGTAGTAACGCAAAATTCAAAATCTCCAGTGTGCGAGATTTTGAATTTTGCGGTTTTGAGTGTTCTATGTTTTAAAGATTCGACTTTATAGCTTTGAAATACTGAATTTAGACATTTCAGTATTTTGAGGATATAAAAATGAATCCTTATGTCAGCACATCAGAATAATAAAGTTAACAGTGTTAGTGAATAGGTAGCCAAGTAAAGAAGTATGCAGGAAGCGTGGTATAACACAAATATGTGAGCTGAATACAATATTGTTTTTGCTGGTAATAAGTGCAGCAGTGAGTGAAAAAGCTTCTTCTGTGGAGAACAAATAGGTTAGCATTCAGGAAAATGTTTTATTTGGTGAATACAGTAATAATGGGAAAAATAGCATAACATAGCATAGCATAAATGTCAAATGTTTATATAATCCTGGTAAAATTTGAAAAGGAAATTGTGCAGTTGATGTTTTCTTTCCTATTTGGGTCCAAGTTTAAACCTAGTGAAAATAGATGTGCTTTATATAAGTGAAGATACGGGGGGATTTGGGATACTAAATCCAGCTGTTTATTCTGCTGCTTTAAACTTGTATAGTGTACTAAAGTGGGTAAGGGAAGAGAAAGAGAATTTAATACTAAAAAATGTTTAAATATAAATACAAAACATTTGGGGAGATAATGAGAATAAAAAAGAGAAAAATAATTTATAAATGTTGAAATTAAAAACATCAAGAAAAAATACTAACATGGAAAATAATAATTCATGATCTAGAGAATGATAGACTGTTGTGGCATAATAATGTGACAAAAGAATATTATTATGTAAATCTATGGGAACATTTACCGGAAGAAGTGAGTAAACTCATTAAAGTAATGAAAAAAGGGTGAACCAAGATGGTGTCAGGATTTCCTTTAGAGACTTGTAATAAATATATTAACAGTAACAGGGAATATGATATATAAAAAGAAAGTTCAAAGAGAGTATTTTGTGTGGAGAAAGAGACAACTGAGCATGTCTTTCTGAAATGTAAGAGAGTAGTGATACTCTGGAAGAAGTTGTGGGAAGAAAATGTTTTTAGAATATTAATGACATAAGAAATCTAGATATGAATATGATTATGTATGGATACTACAGGAATATGAAGAAAGAATATGTGAGAAAAGTAGTAATTTATTTTATGCAATATTGGTTATTTGGAATGAAAGACTGAATGAAATGTTATTAATGCGAAATGGATTTTGGCAAATACATTGTGAAAAATCAGATTATGGTTGTGGGAGAAAGAGTGTGTGTCAGTTATGGAAGAATAGCAATGAGAATGTTATAAGAAAAATGGTAAGTAGTAAGAAAGGGAAATGTGTATGTATTTGTAAATATGCAAACTTTATAAATATGTAAATAATGTTTTTTATGTTGTACTAAGTGAAGGACTCCTACTCTTTTTGAAAGATACCATTTGCTCTTTTACATCCCACATCCCAAAGACATGCTGTAGATGGATTGGACACTCTAAATTGGCCCTAGGCGTGAGCGCATGTGTGTGTGTGTGTGTGTGTGTGTGTGTGTGTGTGTGTGTGCCTTCTGTGGAAGGTTGGGTGCCGGGCTAGCTACTTGACACCATAAAACTCTACTGCCAATCCTGAGCGGACAGGTGATCCGTTGTGGTTACCCTTAACCGGGAAAAGCCAAAAGAAGAAGAAGAAAACATCCACCTATGCTACCAGCAACTTAAGCAGATGGGACCTTAGTTTAACATCTCATTTGAAGGAAGGCATGTTATGCTGTACTGCACTGTCAACAGTCAATTTACCTTGTTTGGGAATAGGACCCAAGGCCTTCTGCAGCAAAGGTGGGAATGCTTCCTGCTGCACCACTATTATTATGTTTATGTATACAGAAAGTATATTAAGTGATGTCTGGCTATGTACAAAGATGATTAACTGCAACAGATATGTAATAAATTCCACTGTAAGGACAAAGGATGTTAAATGAGGCAGCCCATAACTGTAAGTATTTCTCCATGAATTAAAAGAACTTAATGACAGATGTCAGCAAATGCAGCAGAGGGGCATTCTTATCATGAAGAACACTTGAGAAGTATGTTTTTTGAATACTTTCAGTGTCAGGTTCCTTGCAGCACTGCTAATTAAGGACTTTATAAGGCTGAAGTCATATACACATACTTAATAAAAGAAAAGGATGGGTCTTTGAGTTTGGTAGATTAATATAAGTTATTTAGTTTTAAGGATATTATTAATTAATAATACATTTTTCAGATATCATGATTTCCATAGAAATATTGAAAGCCTGAAGGGATCATGCTTCAGTCCAGGACCCTTTTCAAGGAAGCTGAAGGGAAAGGTTTGCAACCATCAAGCTCTTCTGACCCATCTGTATAAAAGAAGAGCAGCCCTAGGGGTCCAGGGAGTCTTGGATCTGCCAAAACTTTCTGCATCTAGGAAGACTCACTGAAGGAATTGTAAGGGTCCATCCGAGGTGCCACCATTACAACTACAGTGGATGATATGGGATTCTGACCATCTGGATACAAATAAGCAAGATCATTTAGATTTGGAGGGCTTATCAGGAGCTAGTCTAGTTCAAAAGAATCAGGAAGGGAAATATATGACAGAGATTTTAGAAACCCTCTCTGTGAGAAGGTAGGGATAAGCTGTTTGACTTGGTGACTGGTAAGTGTTTAGGGCACCCTCAGCAAGGTAGCAGTTCATCAAAGGAATATGGGGCTGACAGAGGTGATGTTAGCAACATACAGAACTCCATCCCTTTGTCATACAGGTCAGGGATTGAGGGGTTGGTAAACAAGGCACCAGAAGATCAGTTGATGATGTCACCCTCTCCTCCTAGACCTGCCCGACAGTACATATACCCTTTGCCATTAAGGAAAAATAAATAGAAAGTTGACTTAATTTGGGTTGTCATCCCAATTAACTCAGATAGACTGCAGTGGATTTTGGAATCTGATTGTAAGGGCTGAAAGCTGTCATGGTGGCTTTAGCAGCCATACGGAACAAACAATCCAATAGGGTCAGAATCTGTAGTTGGGATATGTGAGTGCATGTTTTCATATGTTTAGGTTCATATGTATGTGCTAGGCTAATGACCACTGGGAACTATTTAAGCCTAGCCATGCTGTGCCAAGTTCTGGTACCACTGGTAGCGTAAGCAGGAATTTGGGAGTTGGAACATTTACAAGCAGGAGCCTAGGACTTGAAACATTTAGAGGCTAACTGTGTCCATTATTAGCACATTTGTCAAACCAGAGGTACATTACCAGTTCACTATCCAGGTGACCAAGATACAATTGAATTGGGTTAGGGAGGAACTCCACTTCTCATGGATAGAAAGCCTCATCCAGAGAAGAGGTAGACTCTGGGATACATACCTGTCTCATGAGCAGGTCCCATTTATATCACGGGCAAAGTTTAAGTCTTTAAAAATGGGTAATTATGGTGCTGTTTTTTTTTTCTTTTTTTTGTGGATATGAAGAAGGTCCAACAGAATGGTGTCCACAGATGCCTTATATGCCAGGTGCAGCTCTCCTCTTAGCATAGTTCAATAGAATTTAGGGATAGGGTTTTGAGGCAGTCTGCAAGTCTTGGGGAACTTTGTGGATGTTTGAATTTTTGGATATGCCTGTTTAGGTGCATACCAAGGGGAGCATTGTAAGCAGTGATAGTATAATGGAGATTTGTGCTGTTATTTTTTATTTCTCCCTGGAAGTATAAATACCACCGTGGTCCTCCCATGAAAAGAGGCTATTATTCCAGCAGGTCTAACCCAGGCAACAAATTTCTTCTTTGGACCTAAATGCCATACCTTTGCTTAAGAGTTGAACATCATGGAATGATTTCTTCTCTCCCCCTAGACATGTGATTGTCGAAGGCTAGATTACTATCTATGAGTCTCACCATGTCTCTGACTACTGACTTGATACTTAGGTATCTGCTGTGGTATTTATCAAGAGTGACTGACTTCCTGAAGTATACTATTATACATTTCTTGGCATTTTAATTTAGTCTGTGGATATGACACCTGTTATTTATCTGTGCCAGCACCTCATGAAGAACTTTACTGTTAGTGGGAGATTCTATTATTGCTTCTAATTTACAATTGGCTGCAAATTTGGTCAGACAGAGGCCCTTGACATTTACCTTGACTTCAATGAAGTATATGCCAAAAAGGACTGGTCCCAGGTCCTTTCAATGAGGAACTCCACTAGTAACTGACATCTTTGTAGAGGTAGACTCCACAATTCTAATTTCCTTAGCCCTGTCTGTGAGCCAGCTGGTTTTCCACTGGGTGACATAAGGGTTTATAGCTAACCTCTTGCATTTGTCAACAATGCCTGAGTGGGGTATTGTGTCAAATGCCTTGGCCAGGTCAAGGTAAGCAGTATGTACCATTTTTCTCTCATCTATTCCTTTGGTAACCTTCTCAAAGATGTCAGGTAGGTTGAGTAGCCATAAACTAATGTAGTTGGTTGCAATATCTGGTGGCTTCCTATGTCATTATTGATAATTTCCTGATGATTTTTTCCATGGTTTTGCACATGAAACTAATGAGACCTAAAAGGTCTGTAATTTCTGGGGCCATAGATGGCCTACCTTTTTGCAGAGAGATGACAATTTCCTTTCTCAATTAGTGAGGCATGAAGCATGTTTAAAGGCTACAATTAAATACTGGTTCTTGAGGTTCTGCATAATAGTTCATCAATGCAGAGATCTTGGTCTTAAAGATAGCATTGAAGAATTGTTCCCTAGAGAAAGTTGGGGGAATTTATATTTGATGGTATTTCCTGTGGGGAGGCTGAAGAAGAGAGAGATGCAAAGTTAGAGCTGAATTTGTTTGCCAGTAGGTTTGCTATATCATCTGTCTCATTGTAGGTGGCTCCATTAACAGTAATCTCTGCACAAAGTTGTGTATTGCCTTTGAGATAACAAACAAAGCTAAAGAATTCATCTTGGTTCTCCTTCACCTGGAAGGCCTTTTGTAGACTTTATTTGTCCTCAGATTTGTTTATTTAGTTTGATGACAGAGCTTTTATCCCGCTGGGTGCTACATCTCATCAGTTTTGTCATGATTTTCATCCTTCTGTTATACCACTTGTCAATATTGTGATTCCACCACAGTAACTTGGTTTTTGAGTTAGTTCTGTACTTATTTCTGGTGGGTACAGTTCCCTTTATGCAGCTATTAACATGCTTGTATAGGGTTTCTGTGAACCGTTTCGAACAGGTAACAGTGTTCTCAAGGTTTAGGGGTGCTTGCAATTTTGCAGGTCATTACTTACTAGTAGGAAGTTAGTCTAAAAAAAGCTACTGAATATTCCAGGGTTTGCTTGAGTTCCAGGTTTTATTTTTATCTCAAAGGTGACCATTTTGTGGTCTGACTTTACTAGAGAGGATATTACGCTAGGGGCTGTCCAACTCTTTCCCATATTATTGAGGACCAGATCCAGTATGTTTGCACCTCCAGTCACCTTACTGACTATTTGGTCCTGGCAGTTTGTGTTTACAATGTCTAGGAATCTCTGTGCCTGAATGTTTGGTGTCATATATGATTCACAATTGATAATGGGGTAACTAAAGTAGCCCATGAATATGTTATTGGATTGGATGGTGACTGTCTCCAGCAAGTCTAAATATATGTTAGGGGTTTCCTGAGTCATAGAGGGGGCCCTATAGATTGCAAGGAAGTGGTATGTTATTTTGCCTATAGTGATTTGGATGTGGAGTATATCTCAAGTGTTTTGTCCTGCTTGATCAGCCCAGAGATATAATTATTTCTGATACAAATTGAGACACCTCCACCTTTAGTACCTGCTTGTGTATTAGCTGGTCTAAATATGTGGAAGGCATTACACCCTTGCAATGTCGGGGTGCTCTCAGCAGCTTTAAATCATGTCTCAGTGACTGCACAGATGTCAACATTTTCTGGAGTAATGAGAGCTTGCTGGGACTGGAGTTTCTTGTTTAGACTACTGGCATTGAGCAGTAGCACATTTAAATTTTCTTGGTTTTGATTTGCTATGTTTGAAGAATTGTCACTTTGGGATTGGCCTAAAAGGGCATTATAGGGGAGGACAATGTTTTAGCTAATATTCAAAAGTATAGAGGGGAGGTGCAGTCCATTGCTGGTAAAGCAGCATGGACTGTTGACTGTCTCCTTCCATGCTGACAAATATTCCACATCCTAAGAATGACACCAGAAACTAAGCCATTTATTAAAGTCAGCCATCTTCTCTTTGTATTGAGGCATACACCTTGGAGATGGTGGAATGCTGCTAAAGGCTAGTCTCATACCAGCCCAGGACACATATTCTGAGAGCTCCAACATGTCTCTCTTTATATAGTCTAAGGAGGTATGCCTTGGGACATTCATACCTACAAAGACTATGACTGAGTCATATTGGTACTTGCAGTCCAATGACCTGAGTGGTGCATAATCTGAAAGGTGAAAGATCCTGACACCTGATAACATTGCTGTTTGGTAGACAAACATCTTTCAAAAGCTTTGCCCCTTTTACATGTTTTCCTATGATCATGTAGGGCATTAATTTACGAGGCACCATTGCATGATATTGGTATGATCAAAAATCCTGGCAACTGAAGGCCAGAAATAAAGGGCTTAAATGGGAGGAAAGGCAGGATAATTCCATTTGATCCATCATGTATCCTTCTCTCGGGGAATTCTGTCAATGATGGTATTAATAGGGAGGATGTTTTAGTCCAATACTCTTTCCTGTTTGATGCAATCACTGTTATGAAGAAGTTCCCTGATTCCTGGTGGTGCAAACTGGACACTGAGTCTGTCTTCTGGTTACTACAAACATGGGAACAGGACAGACATCTGTTAGGAATTTTCTCTGAAGGAAAGTTCTTTTTCATCATCTATACCCATGTACTGCTCTGTTACCTGTACAACTTTCAAAGAGTTCACCATGGCACTACAACAGGGCTGACAAAAGAAATCCCCACACCAATCAGCTATACACTATTTAGAATACTTCTTAGTGGTGGATGTGGATTTGGTTCAACAAAAAGTGCATTGGACCATTTCATCCAACTTTGCCAAAAGCTAAAGATGCCACTGGTGGGAGATAAGGTGGCAGGTCCTGTTAAGTCTCTCTCATTCCTTGGGCTGAAAATTGACTTACAAGAAGTATGTTTTCCTTTGCCCCCAGAGAAACTTCCCAATATCAGCAGCATCACATAGAAATTCCTCATGGCCCAGAGTGTTAGAATTTCAGCAGTCTTGGAGATATTGGGTCATCTGAACTTTGCTTGCAGGGCCATATCCCCTGGCAGAGCTTCCACCAGATCACTAGTTAACCTTAATGGTTGTCTGGAGAAACACCATTGAGCTAGGGTAACCTGTAGAGTAAAGTTTTACCTCATCACTGTGCGACAGTTCCTAACAGGCTTCAATGTGGTCACTTTTTGGTAGGGTAAATGGATTACCTCCCATGCACTGTTTACTGAAGCCTCTAGTGTACTTGGTTTGGGGGCTTATTGCAGAGATTGTTTTTGGCTATGTGGCCTGGCTCTTGGACCAAAGAAACTAGGAAGGACATTATCTTCTTAGAATTAATGCCTATTTGGTTATCCTTGGTGGACTGTGAAAACATGTTCTGCAATCAGAAGTTGCTTTTTCAGTCAGACAATTTGGTAGTTGTTCAGCTGTTCACAAAGAAGTCCTCAAAACCAAGAGGGTGCAGTCATTTTCAGGCAAGTATGTCCCTTGTAAAGGCAATAACATAGCTGAAGCTCTTTCTAGTTCACAGATCCAGCTGTTCTGCTGCTCATCTCCAGAAGCCCAGGCAGAACTAATGGCTATCCTGGCATACATTTGGTTGACTGGGGAAAACTGATGTCATGGCCAATAAGTAAATCCTAATTTAGTAACACCAAACAGTCATATGGGTCAATCCTATTATCTTTCTGAGAATTTTATTTTAGCCTCTCTCTCTCCCTCTCTCTCTCTCTCTCTCTCTCTCTCTGTCTCTGAAGGGAAGTGGATGCCACTTGTAATTTCACATGATGTAACTCACAAATGCATATCCAAACAAGAATAGATCCATAAGCAGTCATTTGTCTTCTGTCAGCCTGTTATCCAAGTTGTTTCACCTACCAGATTTTACCAAATCATAATTGTTACCAGAATTGTGAAAGGTTGCGACAAGTTTCTGGGGAAGCTGGTGAACACATAAAGGCCTATTGTGAAGGGATTATTGAATTTTCTTAAGAAGGGGGTCAAACTATCATTTAGCGATCCTTTTTCTACAGCAGTTTGGGCCTCTATTCTGTTGTATATACTGGGTGCCTTCAGAGTTAGTGAGCACTTTTTCCCCCTCTGATGGAGTGATATATTTTTTGAGGATTCCAGTAGGATTTGGATCCACAGATAGGTTCATAGGTTCATAGGTTCATACTAGGCTATCTGCCCGAGGGCATTTACAAGCCTAGCCCATAGTTTTGTGGCTTGCGCCACCCCTTTAGTATGGGGAACTATACCCATTATTTTGCTGTGCCTCTGTTGAGCAGTGACACTGAGGTAATCCCTGGGGTATATCTGCGATCTCCCATCCATTGGTCAAGATTTCTCTTGAACAAGGCCAGCGAGGTGCTCTGCCTCACATATACCGGGATTTTATTCCACAGCATAGGGAGTCTTTGGGTGATTAATCTATCCCTCCAGCACGTCCTATTAATAGCCGTGTCGAGGTTTAAGTCTCCCGCCCTTGTGGCTCTGACGGATCTAGATTTTTTGAGGTGAAGCATATTCATCAAATCTGGGTTTGACATGGCCTTGTATGTTAGGCAAAGGTCACCTCTGAGCAAGCGGTAAGCGACTGAATAGAGCTGGAGTTCTTTCAGTTGGGCAGCATAGGACAGATGTTTGAGACCGTTTATCCTTTTGGTGAGGAACTTTTGTGGCCTCTCCAGCTGCTGCAAGTGTCAGGTCAGATACATTCCGAATGGGGCATTGTACTCAATCATTGGTCTGATGAGTGATGAGTATAGGGAGACTATGACCTCCCTTGATCTAGATGAGAATCCTTTCATGATAAGGTGGGCAATGTAGAAGGTCTTCCTAACTACTTTAGCTACATGGGTGTCGAATGACAGACTACTATCAACCTGGGTCCCCAGGTCCCTGATAACTTCTTCTGTGCTCAGTGGATTGCCACCTATTTGGTAGCTAGGGGTAACCTTGTTTTTCCCGAAGGGTATGACTATGCATTTTTTGGCATTTAACTTTAGGCCATGGCTCTGGAA
Source organism: Protopterus annectens (assembly GCF_019279795.1). NCBI lineage: Eukaryota > Metazoa > Chordata > Ceratodontiformes > Protopteridae > Protopterus > Protopterus annectens. The sequence continues at coordinate 1,079,886,906 of NC_056729.1, forward strand.
CCAGTTATCCGTTTCTGTGAGACCCTTCTGAAGGATATCTGTGTCAGATGTGTTTTCTACTATGGCGCCCAGTTTGCAGTCATCTGCAAACTTTGTCAGCCATAACCCTCCTGTGTTTGCTTGTACTTCTGAAAAGTAGATGCCAAACAAGAGTGGGCCCAGGACTGAGCCCTGTGGTACACCACTTGTGACAGGCTTTGAGTCTGACATGGCGCCAGCAACTCTGACCCTGTGGGTTCTGTCACTCAGCCAGTTTGCAACCCATTTTGTGATGTATGGGTTAACATTTAAGCTGATGAGTTTTTCAATGATACCCGAGTGGGGTATTGTATCGAAGGCCTTCGCCAGATCGAGGTAGGCTGTATGGACTGCCTTTCCCTCATCAATGGCTTTGGTGACTGTTTCAAAAAGTCAACCAAGTTTAGAAGGCATGATCTGCCTTTGACAAAGCCAAACTGGGATGGATCCAAAGTCTGCAAATTCCTATGTCTTTATTTATGAGGTCCATTATGATCCTCTCCATGGCTTTGCAGATAAGGCTTGTCAAGCTAATGGGCGGTAATTTCCAGGGTCGGTGGAGGCACCGCCTTTGTGAAGTGGGACCACAGTTGCAGTCGCCACTCCTGGAGTGCGTATCCAGAGGTAAGACTATGATTAAACAGCTGTCCTAGCTGTGGGTTTAATTCCTCGTTGAGTTCGTGGAGCACACAGCCGGGGACACCATCAGGTCCCATGGATGCTGTGTTTTTGCTTTGGAGAGAGCAGTTCTCACTTGGGCATTGGAGATGTTTGGGGGCTGCAATCGCTTGGTATAGATATCTCTCCTTTTGGGGAGGGGAGAAGTTTGCACTGAACCTGTCAGCCAGTATGTTGGCAATGTCTGTAGGATCAGTAATCTTCACATCATTTTGAACTAGTTCTGAGCATATCTGGGAGTTTCCTCCCAGGTTTCTAACATAGCTAAAGAAGGCCTTATGATTGTCTTTTGAGTCTTTAGCTATTTTTCTCTCAAAATTTGCTTTGGATGATTTTATGAGAGCTCTTAGTTTTTACTTATAGTGATCAAGGGTGTCTTACCTTTTAAGGATTTTGCTCTATCTTGTAGTAGCTTCCTCCTTTTGTTGTAGAGTTTGTTTATGGCTGGGGTCCACCAGACTGGACGCTTGCCTTTGGTACAAAGAGTCTTTGTTTTGCTTGGGATTGCCTTATCCATGCAGTCCTGCAGGTGCTGGTAGAAGGCATTTGTAAGTGATTCAGCGGCTTGAGTACTGTTTTCCGCTGGCTCGGGGGCCTTAAAGGAGACCACACTAGTCTTTAGAAGTGTGAAGTCGGCTTTTGAGAAGTTCTTTACTGTGGTCTTTTTTATTTCAGGTGGGGGTGGGATGAGGACCTCCAGCGAGATTAGTTTGTGATCTGATCTCACCAGTGAGGGGTATACTTCCGGTGTTGAACATTGTGCTCCCATGTTCGTGATGATGAGATCAAGTATGTTTTCTCCTCTTGTGGGGATGGATCTAAAATGGATCAGGCTTGAAAGAGGTGATCATGGTCAAGGCCCCTCTTAGAGACCCTTACAGGGTTTTATGGTTAAATTCTGTTCATTTCTCTTGCTTGTTCTTTGCTATGGGAAAACCAATCTTCCACCCTCCCGTGGTGTGGATTATTACACCCTGGGATTTAGAAAGTATATTATGTTAACTCTTAACTAGTCAAAGAGTGTTCCTTGATAAAAGTTTCTCCTCCCACTCTCTCAATATTGGATGGGCCACCAATTTGGCTATAGAGGGATAGTACGTTCAAGTCATTAAGAGGGTTGACCAGTGATCATACTCTTTGTTTCTGAGCTATGTATGATAGGCTTAAGGTGGGTCTCTTATTAACACCATCATTTTCAGATTAACGATCATGATGCTAGGCCACTCCTTTTTTTCTCGGTCTTCAGTCAGAGCAAAGATTCATCCTAATGGTGTCAGCTTAGGGCTGGACCCTTCCCTATTTCAAGTAGTGGATGGGTTTTCTGGGTTTTCTGGGACTGTCAGTGGAAAATCTCCAAGGGATATTGAACAATATCCAACAGCAGCTAGAAGAACTTAGTTTGTTGCTTATTCATGTAGGGCGTAACAACCTTGGCATCACTCTGAAGAAGAAGCTGTTGTCATATAAGCTGTGAGTGCTAATTGCAGCCATGGTGATTTTCCCAGAAGAGCAAATTATGTGGTCTGCTATTATACTGGAGGTGCCTTGAAGACAGGTGTATTCCCAGTCAGCCCTGGAGTTACACACCAATTAGGTTTTACATTGTGGGAACACTGGGAGTTTATGGACAAGGATCTCATTTGGTTTGCTTTGGACAAGACACACATGTCCACACTTGGCTTGGATATTTTTAATGTGAATCTAATTTTATGAATCCATCAGGGTGCTGGATTCAGTACAGTAAATTGCAACAGGTTCTGCTCAGTTTTAGTGTTTAAGTTGTTAATTTATATTTACATTTTTCATTGTTTGTTGTTACAGGTAGATAAACATAAAGTTTATAAAATACTAAAAAATGTAATATTTAAGTATATGTATACACACACACATATAATAACTGATTATAAGGTAGATATTGAAGTATAACTGCACGCTTGCTGGCTCATACAAATATTGTTTGGATGGTTAATGGATTTTTATGAATGTTTATGATGCTGCTTCTCATGATGTTAGGTTGGGGATGGTGCTATGTTTGTCATATGCAATATATGAGAACCAGAGTCTGACGGAGCACCACATGGCCAGGAAAGAGGGTGGACTAGCTTATTGCTTGGTGGAAAGCTGATGGCTGGTCTTCCTTCCTTTTAATTCTTCTTACTTTTCCTGGGCTAAGTGGGCAATTGGCAAAGTCTTGGGTGAACACTACTTAATGTGGCTCAAACAGGCAGTCAGGCTTTGATGGATAGCATTTTATGGTGGATGATTTGGTTAGGAGGATAGTGGGATATTCCAACTGAGAACAAGCCATCTTCTTGAAGGAAATGATTTATGTTTTACTTAGTACCTAAATAGAGGTATTTAACTGATGTGCCAGTTATTGGTTTGGTATTAGTAAAATTGGTGTTAATGGCTATACTGTCTGGTCTGGTCTTTATGGGGTGAATGGGCTCACAGACAATGAAAGTTTTGCTGGCAAAACACTTTTTGGCAGACTAATTACATCTAAAAGGGGGTTTGTTCTGAAAGGGATTTAAACATCCCTGCAATTTTTGGATTATTGGCAGTCACATTTTGGCATAGCAGTGGCTTCTCCCTCTTAATCTTCCCATGAAAGCTATAGGGTCTCCAAGATGTCTTAGTGACTATTGATCCTCCCCCTTTAATTCCTCCTTCTTTCTTGGGCTACTTGGACAACAGGCAAGGCCTTGAGCAAGTAGGGCTTCACATGTCTTGAGCAGGCTTGGAGCCTTTGATGGTTAGATTTTGTGTGAGTGGTTGTTTCCAGAGAAGGGGTAGTCTCTGAGCCACATACCTGTCCTTCAAGCATGTCCTATTTAAGTTACAGGTGAGGTTTATGTCTATAGATTCGGTAATTCTGATGCTGTTTTTTGTGGATGTACAACAGGTCCATCAGCATCAGAATGGGGTTACAGGATACAGTATAAAAATAGATATAGATCTCCTCTCAGCAGACTGTAGGATACTGAGTACAATGATAGGGATTGGATTTAGCCTGTATAGGATATGTTTACTCCCTGTATTCTTTTTTGTGAAAAACCTCTGTGGAGGGTCTAGTAGTTGCATACACACATACAGAAGGGGGACTGTTCTAATGAGGGCTAACCACAACAGAACAATGACATAATTGGATATAAATGCCATACCCTTGCCTATAAGTTATGCAACACAGACTGATTTTCTAACTACCAGAGACACATGATCATTAGGGATATCCACACCTCTAGGCTAGTTCACCAGCATAATGCATCTGAGATTATCCAAGTGCAACTAACTCTAGACAAGACCTCAATCCAAATTGTAGCTTGATACAGATCCCCCACCATGCCACAGGATTCCCACTCCTCATTTCTTGATACACGGGAAAATATTAGGGTACAACCCAACACGCTAATAAATGGTGATTTCAACTACTCCCACTATTAGCTGGGAAAACTATCCATGTACCAACTCTTTTGCTTAACATTTTCTGGAATTCATAAATTCCAATGCCTTGGATCAACTTATCCACACCCCCACCAGGGGCAGCAATATCCTAGACCTGGTCGTTTCCAACAAGGCTGACCGGTGTTCCACACCAGAGGTCATTTCCTCGTTGGTCAGATCTAACCACAAGTTAATCACCCTAGACATCCACATCCCATCCCCATTAGGGAAACCACCGTAAAAAATGTCTCCAAAGCCACCTTCGCACTTCTTAAGACAGAAGTGGCAAACTTCATGACACCCATGTAGACAGACAATAGAGGTACGACTGTTGAATCCTACACAAATGCACTTTATAAGCACTTACACGAGTGCATGGATCGTGCTATCCCTAACAGAACCAAGATGCTATCCTTCAAAAAAAAGGAAGCCAATCTGGTGGTCCCCTGCCATAAACAAACTCTACAACAGAAGAAAAAAACTGTTGCAAAAAGAGTAAAATCCCATGATTGGAGGATCTCCCTGGTCAGCCTCAGTAAAAAGCTGAGATCCCTCATAAAATCCTCCAAAGCTAGTTATGAAAACAAAACTGCCACTGATTCTAAAGACAACCACAAAGCATTCTATAGCTATGTCAAGAATCTCAATGACAATACTCAGATCTGCTCTGAGTTACAGCACAATGGCACTAAATATACAGAACCAGCTGATATTGCCAACATCCCAGCAGATAGATTCAGTGCTGACTTTCCCCCCTCTCACACAGAAGGTCTTTGGCTAATGACGTTCGCAGATGACTGCAAACTAGGAGCCATAATTGAAACTCCTAATGATGTGGACATCCTACAAAAGGGCCTCACTGAGACAGATGCCTGGTGTCAAAGCCATGGCCTCAAGCTCAATGCCAAAAAGTGCATTGTCATCCCCTTTAGTAAAAACTCTGTACCCACGAACTACCACATAGGCAGTAGTCTACTTAACACCGAAAGTATGATAAGAGACCTTGGGACACAGGTGGACAATAGTTTCTCCTTTGATAATCATATCACCACAGTAGTCAGGAAATCCTTCTATGTGGCACACCTCATCACAAAAGGTTTCTCATCTAGAAAAAAAGAGGTGATTCTTCCCCTCTACTCATCACTCATTAGACCCATTATAGAGTACACAATGCCCCTTTTGGTATGTACCTCACAAGACACATATGCGGAGGCCCTTAACTGTAACCTGCCCAAGGACCTCCGAAGCTGAAACGCAAGCAAACACCAATCACAACCAAAGTGTCACATAACTCACAACACCAGTGTGCCACCCAGCAACAGCCCCTAAGGCAAGACAACGTACCTAACACTTTAGTCATTGGTGACTCTATAGTCAGGTACACTGATGTCCCACTCACCAGGCTGAACAAGGAGAAAATTACAGTCAGCTGCCTATCGGCTGCCAGGATCCACCACATAATGCATGCACTCAAGTCACTCCACAACAAGTACAAGTATGACTGTCATTGTCCATGTTGGAGTGAATGACTTGAGACATACCTCCCTGGACTACATGAAAAGAGACATGGAAGAGCTCTTGGATCATGTGGCCCAGGCAGGTATGACCCTAGCCCTGAGTAGCATCCTGCCTTCGCTCAGAATGATACCACAATATAAGAACAAAATTATTGACTTTGACAATTGCCTAAGCTTCTGGTGCCATTCAAAGTGGATCTAGTATCTGTCTGCCTGGGACGACACGATCGACAAACCATGATGCTTTGCCAGAGATGGTCTGCACCTGTCGCCCCTGGGATTCAGGTTACTGGCTAAGGCTCTTGCCACCCCTATAGTGCATTTTTTAGGCAAAGCTCAATGCCAAGAAATGTATAGTTATCCCCTTTGGGGAAAAAATGTACCCGTGAACTACCACATAGTTGGCAGTACACTAAACACCGAAAGTGTGATAAGAGACTTAGGGACACAGGTGGTCAGTGGTCTCACCTTTGATAACTACATCGCCATAACAGTCAGGAAATCCTTCTATGTGGCATACCTCATCATTAAGGGCTTTTCATCCAGAAAAAAGGAGGTCATTGTCCCACTCTACTCATCCCTCATTACACCTATTATAGAATACAACACCCCATTTGGTATGTACCTCTCAAGACATCTGCAACAACTGGAAAGACCACAGAAATATCTCACTAAAAGAATCACAGGCCTAAAGCAGATGCCCTATGCTGACCACCTTAAAAAACTCCAGCTACACTATATCGCATATCGTCTACTCAGAGGTGATCTCTGTTTAACATACAAGACCATGTCAAACCCAGAGCTGTTTGACATGCTACACTTAAAGAAATCCCAATCCCTCAGAGCCACATGCTCCAGGGATCTAAACCTTGTCATCACAATAAACAAAACATGCTGGAGGGATAGGTTCCTGACCCAGAGACTCCCCAGACTCTGGAATAGACTGCCCATACATGTCAAGTAGAGCACCTCTTTGACCCTCTTCAAAAGGAACCTTGACGATTGGATGGGAGAAAGGAAATTCACTCCAGGGATCACGTCAGTCACCCTGCTAGACAGGGGTCCAGGGAAGTAAGTAGTGTGGGAATTGTTATGGCTAGCCTTGTATAGGCCCTAGGGCTGATATCCTAGTACCAGCCTATGAAACTATGAACCTAAGACATCTACAATAACTGGAAAGGCCACAGAAATACCTCACAAAGTGGATTACCAGCCTCAAGCAGATGCCCTACGCAGACCGTCTCAAAAAACTTCAGCTTTACTCCATTGCATATCGCCTACTCAGAGGCGATCTCTGCCTAACATACAAAGCTATGTCAAACCCAGAGCTATTGGACATGCTCCAATTAAAGAAATCCCAATCCCTCCAAGCTACCACAATAAACAGAATATGCTGAAGGGATAGATTCCTGTCCCAGAGATTTCCCATACTCTGGAACAAACTACCTATCTATATCAAACAAAGCTTGTTATTAGCACTCTTCAAGAAAAATCCTGATGATTGGATGGGAAATAGGAAATTTACCCCGGGGATCACTTCTGTGGCCCTGCTCGACAGGGACACAGGAAAATTATTTTCTTGGAGGCAAAAGCCAAGGTACCTTTTTGGCTAGGCTTATATAGGCCCTAGGGTCAATAGCCTAGTTCCTACCTATGAACCTATGATGGTCAAAGGCCAGGATACTGTCTACATGCATTCCCAGATCCCCAACCACGGTGTTTACTGTTATGGTTGTGTTATCAATGTGGTAATTTCCAGGGGTAATTTTATTCCAAAAGGATATTATAATTCATTTCTTGGCAATCAGTTTTAGACCGTGGCTCTGGCACCAGTTATTTGTCCATATCAGGCCTTCAAGAAAAATACTGCCCTATGCTATAAAGAATACTCAACCTCTATTAAACATGAGACGAGAGATGACATCTTTACAATTCAAGATGCAAGTGTACAGCAATCAGAGGATTTGGATCATGTAGGAGAAAAAAAGAGTGAGAAGGCTATAAAAATAACTAGAAAGAAATCCAGAAAACTGTCCAACCATAAAAAAAATCATAAAACTTTATTCCCCTGAAATTCAACTAAGATCAAAAGATACAGTTCTGCTTGCTGTAACAAAATCTTGAAATTCTGCAAGGACTCTCTACACTCAAACAACATTTTAAAAATGTAGAACTCCATCTGTCTGCACTAAAAACAGACCAACATGGGAGTTCCTTCTAAAACAACTAAAATGTTATCCGAAAGAAAAAAAGGATCTGCTTCTGCACCTCCTAAGGCAGAATGCCATAATACCAATAAATTTCATCTCCTCTCCTCTCTAAAACAATGCTGCCCGCGCACCTTTCCTCACTTCAGATTTTATTACAATGATTTCCTTCTGCTCTCACTCAACGGCATCTTTTTTACCATTACTATCTTCTTACAGTAAATTTTCTCTCCTCTTAGAAGGAATTTTTCACAAAAACTGATTTTAGTACACAAAGGACCTATACTGAAATTAATGTATTCCATTGCTTGTAAACTGTTTCTCTGTATAAATATATCCTTCTTATATGTATGTGTTGCATATATTAGGTGTGAATTCTTGTACTGTATATAATGTCTGGCTTGTGTTTGATTAATCTCGTTTAGGCATAATCTTAGATTATATGTAATTTGTCAATATTTGTTTAAACTTTCTTGACTATTTTAATGACTGTACAATAGATGGAGGTTTTCTCTCTTGGTCTTCACTGAAAATGGGTTCATTATAAACCTGGTAAACAAGGAAAAATAAAAACATAAATAAAAAGAATACTAAACCAAAGGACACTGCTTAAATACGTAATATCGAAAATAAACATTATTCAGTCACAAACACTCAATCTCCAGAAAATGGCATCAGACATTCACAGAGAACAGAAAAAAACAGGCAAGGGGCAGTCTAAAAGGAAGAAATCTAAACTGAACATGGACGAATTAAAGAATATCAATGTAAGAAAAAAAGAGCAAAAAGACAGAAACTGACAACATTGTTTAGACTGCTAAAGTGCAAAGACAACTAGCTGAGAACTGTATTCTTGAAAACAAGGTAGATGGTGAAAATAGCAATGCCAGTAAGACTAACGGTAATAAACATTATTCACGTCTAACAACTGAAAGAGTAGAAGTTAGTGAATAAAAGGCTGGGGATGTTTCAGATATGCCAAAAACACTAGGTGACCGGAAATAAGCAGCCCAAAAGCGAACAATAACTTTTTGTTCTTTAATAAATTCTGGTACCTCGGACTTCGCCTTCACAAGGAATGTTTACCATAAAAAAATCCAACGCTTATAAACTAACAGCCATAGTCAATTAAACAGTTAAGTAATTAAACAATATATATTCCTTTAGAAAAAATATACGATCATTTAAAGGAACCTAGTAATCATACATTACCTAGCATTTTATAACATTTTATTTCAAAATAAATTATATATTTTATTTATTAAATATTATAATTACTAAAAATACTTAATACAATATACCCCTAACATACCTACAAATATTAACAAATACATACTTTAATTGATAAATATTAAATTTCTAAATTCAAACCATTGGGATATAAAGTATTAAACTTGATAATACATTTAGACTCCAAGTTCAACAGACTCCTAGTAAAATTAATACTATTGGAATCTAACCCCCAGGGTTTGCCCAAAACACTAAAAATCAAACCATTATGTACTCCCCCATGTACTTCGTGAAAATGCCTGGCCACTGCGCGAAGGTCAAGGTACCAGAATTTATTAAAGAACAAAAAGTTATCTTTCGCTTTTGGGCTGCTTATTTCTGGTCACCTAGTGTTTTTGGTGTATTTTCTTTCTGGGTTTTTTGTATTTTGGATGTTTCAGATATGGTCAGAAATGATACACTAGTAATTAAGTATTCGATTATTAAAGCAGCTGATACTTAACATTTGCTGAGAGGATAATGAACATTGAATAGTGTTATGCATGCCAGGAACAAAAATAGAGCATGTGAGTAAGGCTTTAGAGTAACTTCATGTAAGGAATTATGGAGCTGTTTTATTCATGTTGGATTAGGTGATCTTATCTTTAAGGGCTAATTTTTATGAGGGAACTTAAATACCACTTAGATAAAATAACTCATGCAGGTGTTGAGACATATTTTTTCAATTCAACATAACTGAAAAATATTATTTTGGTTAAATACCTATGTCAAAAATGGCCAATTTAAAGTGAGGATGTAAAGACCATCCACGCCTTATTTTGGGCACACATGCAATTCAGATAGGACAGAGTCCACTTGTTAAGGCAATGGAAGAGGATTTTTGCAGCAGATATATTATTATACTGGACTAACAGACTACATGGTTTTTGCTGGGTCAGAAATGTAACAGTTCACAGATAATAAAATTTGGTTTATCTCTACTGTTAATGCAAGAAACATTAGTAATAAAGCTTTTTTAATTTGTTGCATTCACCTAAGATTGATAATATTGTTTGAGAAACACAATATAATAATAATTGCAAGCTAGTTCTATCATGGTAAAAGTTTTTTTTTCTATAATAGGCATTCTAGCAAAAAAAAATCAGATGGTGGTGTTATTATAGGAATTAAAGATGATCATGAAAATTCTGTTTATTACATCTTTTATGGTTACATGTATACTGTAGAATGTGTACCTCTGAAAATAAAGACAATCTTGAAGGAGATACTGACTGCTGGAATGTACAAACCAACAAATTCAACTGCTGATAACCTACTGGAATTCATACATTTGTGGCATGAAACACGGGAAGGAAAATATAATAGCTGGGGACTTAGTTTACCAAAAACAGATTGGAATAATATTGGTTCGATTGGAATAATATTGGTTCTTCAACATTAATAAGGAAATTCTCTACAAGATATGTTCATGAACAACATTTCTTGCAGACTGCAAACAGTTACAGGAAACAGAAAATAATGGACATTGCTTGTGTTCCTAAGGAGATGATTGTTACTTCATATCAAGTGCTAACAACTTTGATGTGCAGTGATCATGGGGTTATAAAGTTTAAACTACTGCTTGATAAATCTGCCAAACTGAAATCTAAACCATGCACATAAGTTAAACAACAGACTATATGGAAGCAAAAGAGTCACTGTGTAAATTTAATTTGAGTGATGCATTCAGTGGGAAGACAGCAGAAGGAATGACAAATTCTAAAAGGGAAACTGATTGCAAATAGTAAAAAAAACATGTTTAACAACAGGATCTAGGCACACAGGAACAGGAGGATATATTTTCTTGAGACAAGATACTGAAGATAAGAAATTAAAAATATAAGAACTGGAAACAAGGTTGAGCTGTAACAAAGAAAACTAAAATAAATAAACTAAACAACAGATAAGGTCAGGAAAAACTGTGATCAGGAAAATTTTGAGGAAAATCTATATTAAGATATTGGGCATAATCAAAACCCCTTTTACAGAAGATATACAAATCGATAAACCATGTGTAGAGTCTAAAATTTATTCTCAGACATAACAAATTACAGCTTCATTTTCACAACCTTATGCAAAACAGTTTGGGTCCTCATAGGGGCAGGTAATTTGTGTTAGTAACATCCAGTTAACTTCATATGCTGAAATTAAATTAGATGATATTGAAAAAACTCTTATGCAATCCAGATCTTAGCAAAGCATAGGAAGGATTCAGAATTAGTAATAACCTGAGAAGACTTTTCATGTGAACTTACAGTACATTTACATTCATTATTCACTAGGTCATTTAAATATGGAGTGATTGCTCCATAATAGAAACATACACCTGTTAAACCTATCTTTAAAGGAAAGGGAAATAGGATAAATGGAGAGTAATACAGGCACATAAGTCTACTTTATTGTTGTGAAAAAAATTAAAAAGATTATTATGGATAAATTAATCATCGTGCATATATAGCACCTGTAACATGGTGTTTTATAATATATCAGCTATAAATGAAAAAACATGTACTGTGTAGCAATTTATATAGACCTAACGCCTTTGAAAGGGTCATACAGAAAACAATGATCAATAAATTAAGATGGGGGTATTAATGTAATTTTGATAAGATAGCTTCATAGCTTATAAATAGGACTTGAAAGGTAAGTTAAAACAATTGGACAGGTGACATTCTCGGATACAGTCAGGGTGTTTTTCAGGGCTCTGACTCAGGCCCATACTTAAGCGATATCTTTCTGATGGTTTTCATCTAAGGTGTTCTATTGTCTGTATGTAGATGACTTGAAAATGATGGACTCCTGTACAACGTTGAACTTCAGATGAGACTTTAAAATGAGGTTCCATCTTCTTGAGTTGGTAGTAGCATATGTGGATGTAAAAGATTCCATAGCACCTACTAAAATGAGTAGGGGAAGTTCCCTGATGTCCTGGCTAAATTTCCCCTAGTACCACCTTGGATATTGTCTGAAAGGGCTGCTAGCCTAGTAAGACTAACTTGGTCAAAAAAATAAGGATAAATAAATTGTATTTTTAGTTTTACTTTGACTTTCTACTTCAGTCATACTGTGATTTTAAAACAAGGCCTCTTTATTATAGTAAATTAATAATATACAGACAAAACACTGGAAAGCCTTGAATATTGGTGACTAAGTCATAGTGTGATTTACAGCTGATTCACAGTTCTGTTCTTCTTTCAGCTTTTCCCGGTTAGGGCTTGATACAGCGGAACTCCAGTCCGCTAATGGTTGGCAATAGATTTTTACAGTGCCGAGGTGCCAGCCCGATGCCCAACCATCAACGAATGCTCACCCATTCAAGCATTTCTTTTGAACTCCACTCGACCGCAGGGAGGGCATATAGACTCCACACAGAAGGCACCCCAGCCGAGAATCAAATGGGAGAACCTCTTGCTGTGAGGCAACAACGCTGCCGCTGCACCACTGCAGCTTACAGTGTAAACAGTAATTACAAATCTGGTGTCCATTCAATATTGTTACATGTCTGCTTCTTGATACACGATATATTATGCATGCCTTTAGAATCAAAACTTCTTTCAAAATAATAATCTTGTTGACATCCCAGCATAGTTTTGCATTTCATGCAATTTAATATTTCCCTGCAAAGGTTTCAAAAGTGAATCGCATAGTGATTTTCTTTCATAACCAGTTCTATTTGATATTTGTTACATGTACATATAGTTATAAGAGAAGGTTATTAGAACTGAGATAGCCTAATCCAAAGGGTGACACACTGGGGAATGCAAATAGTAAGAAAATAAGAATGCGATTTATAAAAGAAAATATTTTGCACTTTAACAATTTTAATATGTGATGAAAATGTTTAACTAACAGAATATAGTAAAATTCTTGTAATTACCTGCTGTCATTTCCAAAGAAGTAATATTTGCATCAGGGTCTCCTGGGATAGTTAATGTTATCGGAAATGTAAAATTGTTTAGTATTCCCCTCACCTCCTCTAAAATATCAGGCGGTATCTCAATGTAAATGTCAAATTTGAGAAAAGGACTGTCAATAATATCTGTAACAGAAAACAATAGAACATTTGTCAAGGACTTTTCTTCTTCTTTCATTAAGAAACATTTCACATATTTGACAAATAATAAATGTATCATTGTGTTGCATGGTTTCAACTTAACAAAAATGAAAGTCATATACTTACCTTAATGATAGATCTGTTTTGGTAATTTTACCATCGTCAATGAGCAGGGCGTAGACATACCAGCATCTTAAACTTTCACAGGATACCTGGCCTTTCCACCTTACCCATAAAGCTGTGCAAATTGGGATCGTCTTCAAATCTTAATTAGCCTATCCTGTTGTTCAGCAACACATATAACCTGATATAAAAATACAGTGGCACAAACAAACACCTTATAGCCCCTGTCAGGACTGCGACAGAAAGAAGGAGGGCAGGTATATATAAAAGCAAAGTGACTTTAATATCTGGCCCATCTTCACCAGCTAGTTCTAACCTTCTCTTGGTCTTGAAGGGTGATCTGCACCTTGAGATCAAACCCAGTTATTAGTGTCATGCAAAATTATTTAATGATATCCAAATTACTGCTGCATAAATATCATTCAAGCGTGTATTCCTTAAAAAGGCTCTAGTTAGTTACAGCTCTGGTTGAGAGAGATCTAGGCTCAGATTCCTGAGGTTTGTTTTATTTTACATAACACAGCTTAACACAATTACAGAGCCATTTTTAATTGAGTCAAATTGGAATTTTTTTTGTGAAGAAAATAAAAAGCTGGATGTCTTTTCTGATATTGGTTCAGGCAAGATAAAATATAAATTTCCTGTGTACATCCACGCGATGCAATAAATATTTCCCTCTGCTGGAATAGCTTGAAAAAAAAAAATAAAACAAGATTGAAATCTACAGTCGAGATACAGAAAAAAGGAAATAGAACTTGAGCCTAAGCCTGATTAACATGGCTGTCAGTCTAGAGGTCAACATCGAGAGCAGTGATCTTGAAGGTCGGAAGGCCCAAATGCAGCAACGTTATAGTCAGGGCCAATAGTATCATTGTTGACATTAAAGCCAAGGAGCTGAAATGAAGCCTTATTTATTGATGGACTCTGCTGTAATGCTGAAGGCATTGAAAAAAGCATGACTCGACTTCATCAATGACCACAATAACCAGTTACACTAATAAACTCAGGTTTGCCAGTTTATCTAATTAAATCATAGCCAAACTGGATTAAATAAGTCACTGAGCCCATGTTCAGGTCAAATGACCCATACTATTAAAGAAAAAAATGCACATTTAGAATATATACCTTTTTAGCAAACTCCCATCTAGCATCAACAATATATAAATTCACTATAAAATGAATAAGTAAAAAATATGTGTATGTATGTATGTATGTATGTCTGGCCTACTAGCTGTATATAGAAATAAAATAATCATGCATATCCATTGCCATCTAGTGGGTAAAACGGCAAATTACATAAAAGTAATATTTCAGATTCGAAAAATGAAAATAATGGATCCAAATAGATAACTAGGCCAACGCCAAAAATCCAGCATATTATTATACTTATACATACTGAAAATGAATAATTCAAACAACAGTGAAAAAGTGTGCCAACTGACACCATCCAAAGACGTTATGTATTATGTATTATGTCATCTAACATCATCTGAAGGTTTAAGTATAGATTTATCTAGCTCTATCGAGCCCGATAAAAATAATTTCAGTGTGGTAAATACTAAAGTATTTTTTTGAAGACTGCAGTATTTTTTTTTTGCATTTAATATCACTCCTGATAAGAAGTGAGGTTTGACCTTGATAAGAAGTCCCACAGAGTGACAACAACAAATTAATGATCCAGTCAGAAGTACAACTCAACAATACTCTGATACTGAAATATCTATAAGTGCTTTTATCCTAAATTTTCTAGTATTTAAGACATAAAGACAAACATTACAGTTAGCACAATGATATCCATCTTCTTATACACAGGCTGCCTTTGATTTATAAGTGTGACAGGACTGGGGATAGTTTGATCTTCTGGTGAGTGTGTTTAGCTGTTGGGTGTTTGGTGCTCACTGTCTAAATGCAGATAAAGAGATTATAGCAAAGATGTGATTCGTTTTATAGTACTGCCTTGTTCTATGTGAGCATTTGGTAGTAAATTATTTTATGGCTATCAATATTATTTTATGGGATATCAGTGAGGCAGGTGATTATTTCAAGAGATCAAGTTTTTCCAATACCTGAAGGTAGCCCACCGTGAGGTGGCATGTCTATAAGAAAGACATTTTGACCTTACAGGTTGAGCAAGATGGGACATCATGTATATGCATTTTCATTGTGCATGAATATAAGGTGCAGAGGCTAAGTTATAATATTGTATGGGTCAGCACAGTCCCTCTAGGTGTTAGATAACTTGTATAATACAAATGGCACTCTCACAGGGGTGAACATCACTTCTTCTTCCTGTCTTCTCCCATTACTTATCTATGCAACTGCCATTCTTAACAATCTACACTCTACATATATGAAGAAACCAGATTCATGCTGTAGCCTTGTTTGCTGTGGCATAGACTGGATTCGGGCCTGCTGGATCTAGCTTTGTTTGTGTAACTTGAGCACTAATCCAGACATTATCTAAAGTATTCAATTGTATTTATTACTGCTTGGTTGTAACTTGATTAAAGTGTAGCTATCATTCTAAGTCTTTTGGATTAAGCACTTGGGCTTCAGACCAGTTGTTTTACATTAGGAAGGTTTGTGGCAAGCACTGTGGTGGCAGGACAGGTAGCTTTCATCCTTCTAAGTTGGGAACTGCTGATTGAGAGCCCAGTGTCCAAGGGTATTAGTTCTGGTTTAGGCACTTGGGCTTCAGGCCAGTTATTTTACATTAAGAAGGTTTGTGGTCTGCACTCTTGTGGGAGAAGAGGCTGGACTCTGCCCTTCTGAGCTGGGAATTTCTGGTTAAAGGTTTATAGTGCCTGAATATTTGAACTGTATCTTACTGAAATTGGTACACCTTGTTTGCTCTAGCATAGACTAGATCCAGGCCTGCTGAATCTAGCTTTGTTTATATGCTTGTTGTTTGTTTGCTTGTTATTTCCCTGGAAGCTAATTCCACCTAATACGCGGCTTCTCAGCGCTTCTGTGGATCACTACTGATATCTGCATTGCTTACTGTACTAGTTTCTTGTTTCACTTGAAAGAAAGTTACTGTTTGTCGTTTTTGCATTTAGTTACTTGTAACACATTGCACTCAAGTTACCTGGCACTTGCTCACTAAAGCAATTATATAAGTCAGCACTAAAAATTAAAAGCACTACACCCTCACTCCCCACTGGCCCTTGTTTTCAATTATTAAGGAATTCCCAATATTATTCTAGCATGTCCAAAGGTCAGTTGTCAATCTCCTCTCCGGTCCAGCTGGTGAATCTGGGAATCTTGAGGCAATGTTATAACTGCCTCATGTACACAGACAACCCTCTCCTCCTCCCACATAACACAGATACTTGCGAGAGATGCAGCTATTTAGCCAAACTGGAGGCTGAGCTCTCTCAACTCAGGACTGGCAAGACCAGACAGGAGGATAAGGCAACTATACACACCACAAAACCAGCCTCACATAATGCTACCACACCACTGAATCAAACACATAAACACACAAAGACATACTCGGAGGCTCTGAGTAAAAATTTACCTAAACAGCAGAGGCCTCCAAAGCAGACACCCAAACAACTGCTACCTCAAGACACCCCACAAGCAACACATAAACCACAAAAGCAGTGTGCAAAGCAGTCACAGCCCTTAAGGCCAAATACAACACCAAACATACTTGTCATAGGTGACTCCATAGTCAGACACACTGACGTCCCACTCACCAGGCTGAACAAGGAGAGGGTCACAGTAAGCTGCCTATCGGGCGCTAGAATCCGCCACATAACACAAGCACTCTGGTCACTCCACGGCAAGTACAAATATGACACAGTCATTGTCCATGCTGGTGTGAACGACCTGAGACGTACCTCCCTGGACTACATGAAAAGAGACATAGAGGAGCTCTCTGATTATGTAGCCCAGGCAGGTATGACCCTGACCCTGAGCAGTATCCTTCCTTCACCAAGAATGATGCCACAATGTAGAGACAAGATGATCAGCTTTAACAATTGGCTTAATGTCTGGTGTCATTCAAAGGGGATCCAGTGTCTGTCTGCCTGGGATGACATGCTTGACAAGCCACGCTGCTTAAGGGACGGCTTGCACCTGTCACCCTGGGATTCGGATATTGGCTAAGGCTCTTGCCACCCCCATAGTGCCTTTTTTAGGCAAGGCTCAAATTCTAAACCTACCACCCTAGAAAACAAAAATGGGAAGAAACTGAGGGTAATGCTGCTCAATGCCAGAAGTCTAAATCTCAAAATGCACGCACTCGAGGCCCTTCTCAGTATAGAGAACATCAATGTCTGTGCTGTAACTGAAACCTGTTTCAAGGCTCCTGAGAGCACCCCGGCACTATTAGGTTTTACCTCATATCATGCGTTCCGGCCCCAAAACCCGGACCACACCACAAAAGGAGGGGGTGTATCCATATTCATAAAAGATACCCACACCTCCAGGTTGGTGGCAATGCACGAAGCTTCGGAAACCATCCAGGTGCAACTAACCATAGGCAAAACTGCTCTACAAATTGTAGCATGCTACAGGCCACCCTCTCAAACTCAGGAACCCCACACAGCCTTCCTGAAGACACTGGAGGGTATAAATGTATCTCCAAACACCATCATATTGGGTGACTTCAACTACCTGAATATAGACTGGGAACATTACTCAAGCCCTAACTTTCTAGCCCAATGGTTCCTGGAGTTCATAAATTCAAATGACATGGAACAGCTAGTCACTGTTCCCATGAGAGGAGAAAATATACTAGATCTCATTATCACAAACATGGGGACAAAATGCTCCACACGGAAGTATATCCCTCATTGGTGAGATCTGATCATAAACTAATCTCACTGGAAATCCACATCCCGCCCACCCCAAACAAAAAAGACCACAGTGAAGAACTTCTCTAAAGCAAACTTCACACTACTCAAGACTGGTGTGGTATCCTTCAAGGCCCCTGAGCCAGTGGAAACCACAACCCAAGCTGCGGAAGCCCTTACAAATGCCTTCTATGAACACCTCCAGGACTGCATGGATCAGGCAATCCCAAATAAAACCAAGACTCTTTCCACAAAGGGCAAACGTCCAGTCTGGTGGACCCCAGCCATTAACAAACTTTACAATAAGAGGAGAAAGCTATTACATGATAGAACAAAATCCATAAAAGGAAGTCACCCTGATCATTATTAGTAAAAAATACGAGCACTCATAAAATCAACTAAGGCCAATTTTGAGAGAAAAATTGCCATGGATTCAATGGACAATCATAAGGCCTTTTTCAGCTATGTTAGGAACCTGGGTGGAAACTCCCAGATATGCTCAGAATTAGTCCAAAATGATACAAAAATCACTGAACCCACAGATATTGCCAACATACTGGCAGACAGGTTCAGTGCAAACTTCACCCCCCCCCCCTTAAAGGAGAGATAACTATCCCAGCAGAGTGTAGCCTCCCAGACATCTCAAATGCGCAGGTGAAAGCTGCTCTCTCTAAAGCTAAAAACACAGCATCAATGGGACCGGATGGTGTCCCCGGCTGTGTGCTACACGAGCTAAATGAGGAATTAAACCCGCACATAAGGCAGCTGTTTAATCTCAGCCTTACCACAGGATACGTGCCCAAGGAGTGGCGTACGGCAACTGTGGTCCCACTCCACAAAGGCGGTGCCTCTACGGACCCTGGTAATTACCGCCCCATAAGCTTAACAAGTCTAGTCTGCAAAGCTATGGAGAGGATCATAATGGACTCATAAACAAAGATATAGAGGAATTGCAGACATTGGACCCGACCCAGTTTGACTTCGTCAAGGGCAGATCATGCCTTTTGAACTTGGTCGACTTCTTCGAAACAGTCACCAAGGCCATTGATGAGGGAAAGGCAGTCCATACAGCCTACCTTGACCTTGCAAAGGCCTTCGACACAATACCCCACTCGGGTATTGTAGAAAAACTTACCAGCTTAAATGTAAACCCATATGTCACAAGATGGGTTGCAAACTGGCTTAAGGACAGAACCCACAGGGTTAGAGTTGCTGGCGCTATGTCAGACTCCAAGCCGGTCACAAGCGGTGTCCCACAGGGCTCGGTCCTTGGCCCCCTATTGTTCGGCATCTACTTCTCAGAAGTACAGGCCAACATGGGAGGACTTTGGCTGACAAAGTTTGCAGATGACTGCAAACTGGGCCATAGTGGAAAGTGCATCGGACATGGATATCCTTCAGAAGGGACTCACGGAAACAGATAGCTGGTGCCAGAGCCATGGCCTGAAGTTAAACACCAAAAAATGTATAGTCATACCCTTTGGGAAAAACAAGGTAACCCCAAGCTACCATATAGGTGGCAATCCACTAAGCACAGAAGAGGTTATCAGGGACCTGGGGACCCAGGTTGACAGTGGCCTTTCTTTTGACACTCACATTGCTAAAGTGGTTAGAAAGACCTTCTACATTGCCCACCTGATCATGACAGGATTCACATCCAGATCTAGTGAGGTCATTGTTCCCCTGTACTCTTCACTTATCAGACCAATGATAGAGTACAATGCCCCATTCGGGATGTATCTCACCCGACATCTGCAGCAATTGGAGAGACCCAAAGTTCCTCACCAAAAGGATAAAGGGACTCCAAAATCTGTCATATGCTGCCAGATTGAAGAAACTCCAGCTCTATTCAGTTGCATACCGTCTGCTCAGAGGTGACATGTGCCTGACATACAAGGCCATGTCCAACCCGGAATTAATGGACATGCTCCACCGCAAAAAATCCAAATCCACCAAAACCACTAGAGCAAGCGACTTAAACCTTAGCACGGATATAAATAGGACGTGCTGGAGGGATAGATTTATCACTCAGAGACTCCCTATGCTGTGGAATAAAATCCCGGTCCATGTGAGGCAGAGCACCTCGCTGGCTCTGTTTAAGAGAAATCTTGACCTGTGGATAGGAGATCGTAGGTTTATCCCGGGAATCATCTCTGTGTCACTGCTGGACAGAGGCACAACAAACTAATGGGCACAGTATTTTTTCATATAAGGGGTGGCGTAAGCCACAAAAATTTGAGCTAGGCTTATAAATGCCTTAGGGCAGATAGCCTAGTATAAACCTATGAACCTATGAACCTATGAGCAAGACAGCTAAATTCAGAACTAATCATCCATCCAGAACACCTTACAATTTTGACCTTAAACAATTACATTGGATTGAGCTTCCATAATCTCTCTCTTACATACAACCTCATTAATGCACATAACCTAATTTAGAAACCCAAAAATTGTCTTCATTTAAACAATATTTTCCAGTACAACTTACCTACAAGGAACCTATGCTCAGGAAATAAATGTCTCCTGATTTCTAGTAAATCTAAAACTATAGCTGCCTCAAATTATGCCATTAAACTGTGGAACAACTAATGGACTGAACAACAAACATTAAAATTGAAATCCTCTGAAGCCAGACTCAAACAATACTGATCCAACACTTGGTTCTGCTCCTGCTCTGCACCTGGATAATCACACTGCCTCAACAGTCTGTATATGCTTATAAGCAGTCTATTTTCTAATTGCATAAAGCCAACAGGTGAATTTCATTGCTCTGTTTGTATATATGTCATTTTTTCTTTTTTCTTTTATTCATGCCTAGGCATATTTTTGGAAACTTTCCTTATTTCTCAAACCCTGTTTAGGTAGTTTAAAAATTGTAATCGCATGACATGTTTCTAATGTTTTATGTTTTAATATGTAAATACTTATGTCCTCTCTGGCCCTCCACTGTCAGGGGGGTTTGCCTGGTCAGACTATCCCAGCCAACAAATGGAAATAAGTAGATAAGAATACATTTCCTTGACTTTGTTAAAAGCAATGTGCAGGAGAATATTTAAAAACTACCCACAGGCAAATTTAATATGCATGTCTTCGTCCTTACCATCCTATCCCTCACACGTTCCCAGTCCCACATCTCCTCATCCCTGGTTAAATATCACCACAGAAAAGTCTTATTGCCTGTTGGGCCTAGTAGCAACAGAACACCACAAAATGAAAACATTTGAAAAACTTCTCAAGGGCAAACCTACTTCAGTTTGTAGGAAATGTGTGCAAAATTCCCAATCCCTGTAAATGAACACAGCTGAGAGGACTGCTAAATTAATCTTCGACACTGACCAGTACTTAAACTGTATAGAAAAGCCTGCTTCAAATACAATGATAAATTCAGAGCTAGATCTCTCTGGTGAGAACTACTGTATTAATAAATATTCTAACAAAAGAAGAAAAATAATGAAAACTTGTAAGAAATCGTCATCCCCTACAACAAGACCTCAATGAAATATGCCAGCAAGGAACTTAAGAGAACTATTTGAAAATGTAAAGTAAAGTATGAGCTTAACATTGCTATGGATAACAAAGGAAACTAATCTTAATTCAGAGATGTCTTAAAATTAAGGAATAATGTCCACCGATACACTCAACATATTTATTGTAATGTCATGCATTCTAATATCAATGTTAGAGCCAACATATTGGCATATAAACTTAAATCTACATTTACTCTTTCTACCACATTGTTGCCCCAACTCTCCCTGAAAATATAGCTTCTTCTGAAAGCACCTTTGAGCTAGTCTTAGAATTTCTGCCAAAAGTTAAAAATAGTACTTCCCTGGTACCAACCAATATATCAGCTAGGCATCTTAGAGTCTCTGTCATCACTTGCCTAGTGTTGTCCCTATGTTTCTAGTTTGAGGATAAATGCAAGTTTTCCAATTAATTTGAGACAGACATCCGCAAACTATGTAGTTAAGTGAAGCTATGTGTAGTGGAGATCTGGCAAACATAAAAACACGGGAGACACTGGAGGTGCATGGTTTACTGGTGGATATGAAGACCAAGTGGCTGGGGTTCTGGTATAAATTAATGTGCAGTTTTATCTATTTATAACAATATATACTGTCTTGCTCCTTCTTGCCTCTTTCCAAAGAACAGCATAGGTAGCATTGGGTAATAAAATATCAGCTCCTGACTGGGACATAGCATTGGTAACGTGTGTGTGTGTGTGTGTGTGTGTGTGTGTGTGTGTGTGTGTGTGTGTGTGTGTGTGTGTGTGTGTGTGTGTGTGTGTGTGTGTAGGGATAAAACCCGGATTGTAATACAGATGACCAGTGCTCAGTAAGTGAGTCGGGCATTACAGCAGCCAACAATGGAGGGCTGGCAGTGAGTCATCCTTGTCTGAGGGAGATAGTGTTGTATACTGCATTGCGGGCCTACAGTGATGGCTGGGAGTCACAGACGGCAGTGGAAAAAGCTATGGAAATGCACACATCCATTAAACAGCTAGGATCTGCACAGGAGTAGAAGCATGCAGTTGTCAGTCGCTGATATCATGATTGGTAACAATCAAAACTGTCATCGGAATAGGGGATAGAGTTAATGCAAAAACCCTGATGGCTGCCTGGCCATTGGCCTGCCATGACCTACTGTCTTAAAGAAGAGTAAATGGGTGAGTTAGGTCAGGTGAGGGGTGCTGACTAGCTGGTAATAGGAGAGAAAAACAGTATTAAAAAGACTGGAATATTTCTAGAGGCTCTAGATCAATGCGGGAGATGTTCAATAGCTCATCAGGAAACTGGTGACATACCTTACTGGTATGGCCTTCTTCTGGAGTCATGTGCAAATGACGTCTTGTATGGATCTAAAAGTGTTGGGAATCCCTCTTCATCCTTTTTTCTAACACCCCAAACATTCTCACAGTTGCCCTCAAGTGGTTTACATAGGGATGGAAATTACTGAACTCCTCAGCTCAGAATTTTGGGAAGAATTAATTAGAAAATATCAAGTAATTAGTATTTTCACGGGGTTTAAGGCATGGTGCTATTTGTAGTTTATTGACACCATTTACATGTTTGGAGACCCTTTGTACTTTTTCCTCCTGCTATCATTCTTAAGCCCATTAATTCCTCTGACTACTCGGGATGTCCCACTGTGAATGGAGTACCTACTGTTTACACAGGCATGGATGTGACTCTGTCCTCAATGCTGGACAGTAATGAAGGGCATTCCTAACTCAGGCTGTGCAAGTGGTTGTGAGGTCCAGTGTGAAATGCAACACTTCAATGAAGAACATAAAGCAGATGGGATAAAAATCAAAACTGCCAAAGCAGTGATCCTGGTTTTGACTCTGAAGGGTTAGTCATTCTTTGCATGTGAGTAGGAAGCAGCTGTCTCACCTGGAGGAATTTATGAATCTCTGGTTCTTTTTCACACTAGAAGTTAGATAGCAGCAGGAGACAGAACACTGAGAAGTGCAGTGGTGGCAGTTTTGCATGCAGTATGTCAAACTGTTATGAGGAAAGAGGAATATAGTCATAGGGTGAAACTCTAAATTTACCAGTGTACAACTCTTTCTCATCCATTATACAAGAGCTTTGGGTAATGACTGAAAATATGAAATCATGAATGCACACTGCAGATGGTAAGAGTGGCAAGCTTTACAGTTAGAAAGAATCTTAAACTAGAACCACAGATGAAAGGAGTCAGTTGAAGTGATTTGGTTGCCAAATAGAAATGTCCTTTGGTTGGCTCTTACAGGAATTATAAGCAAGTGTTGCACACTGTAAAGAAACCCTAGTGTGTCTTAGAATTTGCTAGAGAGAGTAGAACTCTCAGCTTGCCTGGGAAAACCAGGCAATCCAGGGGATAAATAGAAGTCTGTGGTTAGGGATAGGACTGCTAAAGTAAAATATCAAAAATAGCTATTACACCATTTTAAGAGAAGACAATCAATATATGAACAATATGTAGCAAAACTGTGCTATCTCCAGGTGATATGGAGATACCAAGTATTTGGTCTCTCCAGGGATGATATGAAAGGAGGTGTCCCAGAAATGTAAAAAATGCCTGCTTCTTAGTTTATTGTATATTTTATAGGCACATAATTTACATCACTTTGAATAGAATACAGCCTGATATTATATTTTTTACAACTGCATACTGTCGGAATCAGTCTTACCTGATGCACGTTTAAATCTTTGCACTTCATGGGACAGATCCTCATCAAACATATTTCCTTCTTCCTAAATAAAAATAAAAATAAAGCTGTTGAAACTCTCAAACACAATTATTATGATGTATTTAGCTGGAGTGTATAATACCACGACACACTGGACTGTAAGTTTTTTCCTACTCACTACCTAACATCTGATTTTGCCATCAAAATCCCATTGAATATTTTCTCTTGAATTTATTTAAGAGCCAGACCACTTCTGAACAGATGAAAAAATACAACAAATGAAAGACTGCTAACAGGAGCGCCTTTAGCAGACACCAAAGGATATTCTGAATCACAGGTTAAGAATAGTTAGTCACATGAAATGCAGCAGTTTTTGGAAGTAGACATTTATACCAGGGTTTGGGATAGGTAGAAATCTAGTTTACATTAACTGCTGCAATAGAATAAAATAGGATATTTTAACCAAATTACCTTGGGGAAAAAAAAAACTACACAAAAATATTCGGCACTGTATGATGTGTGTGGTCGGGTCTACTTCAGTAGACTGAAATGCCATATGATCGAATTTTAAAACACAGAGATCAATAGACCAAAGTTTCACATCAATGAAACTTCACATTACCGATGTTCAGAGCACTGCACATTTGGAATGCCAACAGTTTGAGGTGAGAGGAATGGGAAATCTGCCCCCTTCTGCACTGTAGTGCGATCTCAGAGTTGGTATATTTAAGTTGCAGGGGGTTTGGGGGTGCAGCTCCCCAAGGTGTGGGGTGCCATGAACGTTTTCTTTGGAATTTTGTAGTTGTCATTGTCACTGTGTATAAGATTCTCCACTGAATATTCATGTCGGTGCTGTGGTTATTGAAATTAATATTCATTGGGTTTTGTTTGTGTTTTGTGTTTTGTTTAGTGAGTGGTTTAGTTGACAAGTTATTTTCTGCATTTATATTTGTTTTTCCATGGTATATGTGTCTTTTGTATTTTCTTAGTGTTGACTTAACTTTCTGGGATTGGTGTTTGTTATTGATGGAGGTACTCGGAAGGCATTTGTTAAATTGTGTTTTGTGGCAAGTACTCCTGTTTAAAGATATAGCGTATTACTTCACGGGAGGTGTTTTAGCTGTGCATTGCATTACATTGTTGTCTGTACTGGTCAGGTAAATGAAAGTTGGGTATGCTTGGCATACCTCTCAACATCTCAGCACAAAAAATCTGGACAAAGCCTCACAGAATCTATACAATTAAGAGGTATGTGTGGTGCCAGTGTTTTGGTTTCAGACATGTGGTTCATGTTTTGAAAGTCGTTGATATGGCATTTCAGTCTACTGAAGTAGACCCATGTGGCCATAGGTACCCAGAGATGCAGTACACTGTAACAGCAGTACCATTTTTGTGGTGCATAGAATGTAGGTGCAAGTCTCATTAGCATTGTTATCTCATTAAAATGGTGGCTTCAACAATGTTTCCAAGGGAACTGGCATGGCACTTCCTAATAAAATTTTACATCTACTCATGAGGCACTTGTCTATAGTTTAAACAAAAATCAAGTTATCACATATTTTGTTGTTGTAGTGTGATATGAAGAATATGGACAATTTGTAAAAATAATATAGACTGCAAAACTGGTAGCAGCAGCAAAAGCAGTGAAATTTAGATGGCACCAATTGGATGGGAAGTGTTCCCACTCACTCTACCCCCTGTCCTCTCTCTCACTCTACTACATCACCGCACCTATGCACACACACTATGCATTGCTACTACTCCATAATAACCAATACTCTTCTACTCCACTTTCTTTACCTCACCTATAGCTCCACCTCCTTCCACTCATACCAAATCATACATCTCCACTCTCCAACACTTCCACTGTCCACTCATTACTCACAATCTCATAATTATTCTAACATCAACCCACAACTCCATAACCACTCAACCACTCTCCTCTTACCTTTCAAACACTTGCCCACCAACCACTCTATTTCATCAGCTTCCAGATATCATAAACAGATTAACAAACGTAGACATCTTCTACTATACTCTTTAACACAAATTAAACTCTAAGCTGACATCCATCCCAACCTAGGTCCCATTAATAACTCATCACATTGCCCACAAGCTTCCATATCTCCCACCACTATATACTCCATTCATTCACCCATACATTCCCATCCCTAACCCCCCTTCCAAAAACCTCTAACACTGACCTGCTCATAACAAACTTCAACCTCCGTAGCATTGCAAGAAAAGATGAATTCCATGCTGCCCTAGCTACCTACTCACCAAATATAGCTGTGATTACCGAAACCTGATTAAATCCCTACATTAATGGCAAAGAAATTATCTCAACTGGCTATAACATCATTAGGAATGACAGACTAAACAAAAGAGGTGGTGGTGTTGCTTTTATGTTTAAGGACATCCTCAAAGTTGTACAACTAAACAGTTTCCCTCCTGACTTACCCAACTCTGAAATCCTAACTACTCGCCTTGAAATCAACCCAGACAAAACTATAATTATCATAACTACCTATATTCCTCCAAACCTTCCCATCATTGAAAGTCTACTTTACTGGGCATCAACCACCTACCTTCAGTCAAGAAACTATAGTTCTTGGAGATATTAACCTTGATTGGCATTCCTGCTCATCTGGTAACCCTTCCAACTTCCTAAATCTCTTCAACTTCACCCAAACCATAACCTGTCCTATTTGTACAGACAAACACACCAATAAGCAGTCAACATTAGATTGGATCTTAACTAACAAACCTAACCTAAATTACTTAGCTGGTTGCCTGTCAGACTCCCTTAGCAACCATTCTCCAACCTTTCTATACAGAAAACGTGTGCATACCCAAAGCAACACCTCTTACAAATACATCCATAGCAAGACAAATTTCTCCCCCACTACATTTAACCTGCTACTACAACAAGGTGGCTGGACACCTCTTAAACTCTTGCACTTAGATTTTAGCTGTTCAATACTTCAACAACACCTTCCTTAAAACTCTTAATATCCTTGCTCCCACTAGGAAAGTACACACAAAAGCCAAACCCCTTCCTTGGCTAACCAAGGACAGATAGAGCCTGGTCTGCTTACAACATATCTAACGATAAGGCAGACCTCTTAACTTATTAGCAGCTATAAAATCTCAAAACAACACAAAGCTCAAGTACACGAACCACACCAACTAGTATTCGATATTCTTAGCAATCAGTTTATTAGGTCACAATGTATCAAGGCGGCTTTGATACATTGTGGACTAATAAACTGATTTTGTTTTGAGGTTTTGGACATTTGCTTTGGTTTCAGCTATAAAATCTAGTTAAGAAACAAATCAAAAAAGACAAACAAGCTTACTCCCAAACCCATAAACAGAAACACCTAAACAATCCCCAAAAATTCTGACAAACCATTATCTATCTCCTCAGCCCCGGTCATACCCCAATTCCAGCCCCAGCATGCCAAACAACTCTGACCCTATAGCAAATCAATTCAACTCACACTTTATAAACACTATTACTGCCTTGCTAGACAACCAGCCCAGATATATAAATAATCTCTTTACCAAGCTTAAACCCTGCTGTCTTGCTGTTGACAAAATGCCAAACGAATTTCTAAAAATTGCCACTCCTTCTATTGCCTACCCTATGTCTATTTTGATTAATCATTCTATAGCAGAACAATATGTCCCACTTGTCTGGAAAATATCACATTCCCCTTCACATAGATGGACCCTCCAGAGAACTAACTAACTTCCATCCCATAGCCGTCCTTTTCCACCTTGTAAAAATCCTAGAAAAGTGCATCCACAATCAAGTCATTAACCCCTTCCTTAGTAATAATCTTGTTTCCAGTTCTCAGCACGGTTTTAGACCTAAACATGGTACCAGCACTGACCTATTAACTTCTACTGACATCATTCATCATCTAATGAATGAAGGCCAGCTTGTCTCATCCATCTTTCTTGATATGTCCAAAGCCTTTAACACCGTATCTCACCACCGTATCTCCTCTACTCTTTATCCTATTTACAAACAACCTTAGTTCTGCAACTCAACTAGCCTCCATAGTGAAATATGCCGATGATGTTGCAGTAATCTGTTCAGCATCCTCACTTCAGGAACTTCAAATAAAAATGCAAACTTATTTTCAGGACATTAAATTTTCTCTCTCTGAACACCAACTCATACTAAACCCCAACAAAACTAAAGTAATAGTTTTTAGAAACATAAAATCCAAGCCTTGCCAGTCTCCGCAGACAATCATCTCCTCAAATGAAACCAAGATATTACCCACGAACCAGACTAAACTTCTAGGTGTAACAATAGATGATAATCTAAAATTTGATAAACATATTTCTCTGACAATTAAAACTTGGCT
The DNA here is from genome assembly GCF_019279795.1 of Protopterus annectens. Classification (NCBI taxonomy): domain Eukaryota; kingdom Metazoa; phylum Chordata; order Ceratodontiformes; family Protopteridae; genus Protopterus; species Protopterus annectens. The sequence continues at coordinate 1,079,915,575 of NC_056729.1, forward strand.
CCCTATACAGGGCAAAACCTTACCTAACACAAAGAGCTAGGCTGGCCACTGCTCAGTCACACCTGCTATCCACACTCCTTTATGTACCTCTCCTTTTCACTAACCTGAGAAAGACTGATCTCAACAACCTGGAATCATGTTACAATAAAATTGCCAAATTCGCCACTAATCAGCCCCACAGATCTCACCACTGCTCAACTCTCTCACAACTCAACTGGCTAGAGCTCCTCAACCTTTTATCATTCAATCAACTTACCTTAGCCGACAAAATAGTCCTTCGACCCAGCAACTTCCCTGCCATTTCCAACCTAATCCAACTTAATACTAATCTCAGATCTTATGACAAATTTAGGCTAAGGGTTACCCACTCCCACAACTATCATGGAAACACCCTCTTTTCTCACAAAATAGCCAAACTTTGGAACACTCTGCCACCAGCCATGGCAAAAAATTCTAACCACCCTGATTTCAAACAACTCCTAAAGGAATACCTAGCTAGCCATTGGCTGTGGTCTTGCCATACTCCAGGCTAATTCTTTCCCAACCACTCTTCTATATCTCTCCTTTCTGCTCCTTCACAAATATTTATCTGATTCCTTCTGCTTCCAACTTTACCATTCCCTCTTCATCTCTATCCTCTATATCTCATTTTCTGCTATTCAGTTACAAGTTATATCTCTAACTTTCTCCTACTCAGTTACACATGGATTCACATGCACTATGCTCATATCTGCTCATGCAATTGTCACAGGGCTCAATTAATGTTTCTCTGTTTGTAATTTGTCTTTTCATGCAATTGTCTCAGGGCTCAATTTATGTTTCTCTGTACATTTGGTATTCTCTGTTATCCATTATGCTCCTGTATCATACGTATATATTACCGTTGTTAGTATTGTTACTGTTGTGGAGCTTTTCTCTCTGGGTCTCTGCTGAAAACGGGCTCCTGACCCAGTCAGACATTTACCTGGTTAACAAATATAATAAATAAATAAATATATATCCTCCCCTGTTCCTGCTGTAATTTTCTTATCCACTACAAAACCTATGAAGCTACTTCCCAATTCCAGTGTACTGTCAAATAATAAGGACAGCAAAGCAATCGATAAAGATGACAAAAAGTATATAATTCTGCCACCTTATCTTTTTGCACCATAAATTATCAGACTCATATGATCAGAAATATTTTATCTATTTTGGGGAACATAAGACATAGCCCTATCAGATTTGCATGATTCAGGAAATAACTCAGCTGCTTTATCTTTGCTTAATTTGTAACCACAAGTGGCTAGACTCTGTTCAGTGCTGCTATGATGCAACTAATGCCTTGTTCAGAGCAGCTGCTACATTCTCACCTGGGCGTTGGAGATGTTTGGGGGGCTACAATCCTTTGGAATAGATATCCCTCCTTTTGGGGGGGAGGGGGGGAGAAGTTTGCACTGAACCTGTCAGCCAGTATGTTGGCAATGTGTGTAGGTTCAGTAATTTTCACATCATTTTGAACTAATTCTGAGCATATCTGGGAGTTTCCTCCTAGGTTTCTAACATAGCTAAAGAAGGCCTTATGATTGTCTTTAGAGTCCTTGGCGATTGTTTGTTAGACTTTTCAGATATGAATGCTATTTCTTAGACACCCCTTAATTTTATTTTTAGGAAGAGGTTGAGTATTAAGAATTTATTGGATCAAAATAGGAATAAATGGAATAATCTAGGTAACAAGAAAATGAGAACGTTTAGATGTGGTACTTGTGCTCAATGCCCCTATATATTACATAGTGAGTCATGTATGTTAAGGGTAAATTTATAATAGGTAGAACTCATAACAACTGTGATAATATTTGGATGATTTATATTGCTCAATGTGAGAATTGTGATGCTTTTTATGTAGGAAAGACTTAAAAGGAGAATTTACGAGCAACTGTATGGTGTGAAAACTAAAAATGAGAAAATTAAGTTTTTATTTTTTTGTATGGGCAGAAGTGCAAAGTGCCAATTGATGTTGATGGCTGGCCTGGGAGACTAAAATACAATATAAAAAGGCAGCTTACAATGGAAGCTATCAGAGCACCCAAACTTAATAAAAAAATGTATTTAGCCCCTATTTTAAAACTAAGAGCAGCTAGGCTATGATAATTCACATATTTATATATACATTTTGGGTATGTCTGAAGTGTGTGTTTTTTTATTCCTTTTCATCTCTTTTCTTATAATCAGTTTATATGCATATTTTTTACATTTTTTTTTACATTTGCTATACATTTATTTTTGATGAATTTATGTTTGAATTTTTTCTGAGACCTTTGTGTGTTTGACATAGTTAGGTGCAATGTTGCTTTTAGGACACTAGATGGTGTTTTAGGATAGGGCAATATATATTGCTTTTAGAAATGTTTTTAGACATGTTTTTAATTATTGTTTTATGTTGAAATATGTATCATATACATTATGCTAACAGTTATTTAAGACTGATATAGTAATAATCAATTATTTAATATATGTCTTTATCCATTTTAGTTGTAATAAATAATAAATAGTATTGCTTCTTCTTTTTCTTTTGTCTGCTCCCATTAGGGGTCGCCACAGCAGATCATCTGTATTCTGCATTTTGCTCTGTCACACCAGCTATCTGCATGTCCTCTCCCACCACATCCATAAACCTTATCTTAGGCCTTCTTCTTTTCCTCTTCTATGGCAGCTCCATCCTTAGCATCCTACTCCCAATATACCCAGCATCCCTCCTCAGCACATGTCCAAAACAATGCGATCTTACCTCTCTGCATACCTCCACCTCTCCAGAGTATCATCAACCGGTTCTCTTCTCTCTCTACAGATCACAATGTCATCCGCAAACATCATAGTCCACCGGGACTCCTGCCTGATCTCATATGTTAACCTGTCCATCACCACTGCAAATAAGAAAGGGCTCAGAGCTGATCCTTGATGTAATCCCACCTTTACCTTGAATGCATTGCAGACCTCACCATTGTCACACTACCCTATTACATATCCTGCACCACTCTTACATACTTCTCTGCCACTCCTGACTTCCTCATACAATACCACAACTCCTCTCTAGGCACCCTGTCATATGTTTTCTTAAGTCCACAAAGACACAATGCAACTCCTGCTGACCTTCAATACTTCTCCATCAATACCCTCAGAGCAAATATCACATCTGTAGTGCTCTTTGTTGGCATAAAACCATACTGCTGCTCACTAATCATCACCTCCCTTTTTAACCTAGCTTTCACTACTCTTTCCCATAACTTCATACTGTGGCTGATCAATTTTAACTGTCTGTAGTTTTACAAATCTGCAAATCACTCTTATTCTTAAAAATCGGTACCAATACACTTCTTCTCTATTCCTCAGGCATCCTCTCACTTTCTAGGATTTCATTAAACAATCTGGTTAAAAACTCCATTGATATCTCTCCTAAATACCTCCATGCTTCCACAGGTATGCCATCTGGACCAACAGTCCTTCCATTCTTCATCCTCTTCATAGCTGTCCTTACTTTCTCCTGGCTAATCCATTGCAATTTCTGATTTACTATCCCTAAATCATCCAACTTTCTCTCTCTCTCATTCTCTTCATTCATCAGGCCTTCAGGTACTCTTTCCATCTGCTCAATAGACTCTCCTCGCTTGTGAGTATGTTTCCCTCATTTCCTTTATCACCCTTACCTGCTGCACATCTTTCCCAGCTCAGCTCCTCAGTCCATTTGTCTAGTCAATCAGTGCAGGTCTTTTTCTCCCTCCTTAGTGTCTAACCTTTCATAGAAATCACCATATGCCTTATCCTTAGCCTTCGCCACCTCTCTCTTCAACATACGCCTTATCTCCTTGTACTCCTGTCTACTTTCTTCATCTCTCTGACAATCCCACTTCTTTTCCACCAGCCTCTTCCTATGTATACTCTCCTGCACTTTCTCATTCTATCACCAGGTCTCATTGTCCTCCCTCCTGTGTCCAGATGTCACACCAAGTCCTTTTCTAGCTCTCTCCCTCACCACCTTTGCTGTGGCTGCCCAACCATCTGGTCATAGGATCATAGGAAGTTACTAGACTATTGGTAACTCTTCACTGTCACCCAGTGCCTTTCTTAATTATTCCCTGAACTTCACCTTATAATCATCCTTTTTCACCTTCCACCATTTGATCCTTGGCACTGCCCATACTCTCCTCCTCTTCTTCATGATCGCCAGTGTAATTCTACAGACCACCATCCTATGCTACCTAACTATGCTTTCCCCTGCACCACCAAGTTCCTTCAGACTGATTGTACTGCATAGGATATAATTCACCTGCGTGCATCTTCCTCCACTCCTGTACATCCCTCTATGCTCCTCCCTCTTGTTAAAATACATATTCACTTCAGCCATGTGCAGCCTTTTCACAAAATTCACTACCATCTGCCATTCTGCATTCCTCTCATTAACACCATACCTATCCATCATGTCCTCATCCCCTCTGTTCCCTTCACCAACATGCCCATTGAAATCTGATCCAATCGCCACTCTCTCACCTTTGAGTACACTCTCCACCACTTCATCCTACTCACTCTAAAATGTTTTCTTTTTCATCCATTGCACATCCACCTTCTGGAGCATATGCACTAACAACATTCATCATCAAACCATAATTTTCCAACTTCATAAGGATCACTCTATCTGACACTCTTTTCATCTCCAAAACATTCCTGACATACTGTTCCTTCAGGGATAACCCCTACCCCATTTCTCCTATCATCCACATCATGGTAGAACAATTTGAACCCACGTCTGATACACCTGGCATAACTCCCCTTCTACCTTGTCTCTTCCAAGCACAGAATATTAACCTTTTTTCTCTCCTTCATATCAGCTAGCACTCTCCCTTTACCAGTCATACTGACAACATTTGAAGTTCTTACCCTCACTTCCACACTCCTAACCTTATGGTTATTTACTTATTCTCTGTTGCTATGACTATTCATTCAAGCTTGTTTTTATTTGTTAATTAACATGATGGGTTATTGTATATGGAGTATATAAACACCTGAGTTGTTTAGTGTGTTACATCTGACGAAGTTTGTGATATGAAAATGTGGTAATTTAGTTAAGCGTTTATGTTTTTTTTATATTAAATTTAGTTTGGATTATCCAGAGTTGAGACTGGTTCCTCTGCAGTGCTTTTTTGTCTGGTTATTGGCTACTGCACTTTGTGTGTGTGGTTTAAGCACTGTAATACTGCAACAGGGACACAAGGAAGGACATATACTAGTCCTTATGTTTGCTGTTAAATATGGATATAAATATTGTGGTACTGTCAAGGTATCAATGCAATGTGAAGAATCATGTTAGCATGATAGAAAGAGAGAGTTAAGAAGAGTCAACATGGAGTTTTTGGTGTCTTGTCAGATTACTGGATGCAGGCTGCATCCTGCATAGACAGTTCCTTCGGATGTCAGGCTGCATGCAGTTTTAAAACCAAGGTTTTTGTTTTAACCTATACAACTAAAGCCACAGCTTTTGCTTTAAACGTGCATTTCCTATGGCTACCTCAAGAAAGGATTGCCCATCCTTAATCTGTCTTTTTACTCAAAGACTTTCTTTGTTCTAGTCACTTCATAATTTCTCTTTTCCACCATTATGCAACACATTCTTCATTCAACGTGCTCTTCCATATTTTAATCTGGTCCACTTGCTAAATCCTTGCTCTGTTGACACTTCCTTCACTTCACTTTCAGTTTGCAGAATATGCTGCCTGTTATACAACACAGTATAATAGCTGTACTGCTTAACCACCAAGCTTTGGCCTTCCTTCTTAGACTCTTGCTTCTACTCTGTAGTCTCCGCCTCATGACTATTTTCTTTATTAGGCCCTGGGTTTGCTGTATTTTGTCTCTTTTCTTCTGAACTACTACATCTGTCCCTTTTACATTTTGTAATCTCCCCACTTTTTTCATCCTCTGATCATACAGTTGATGATCTCTAGTGTTCTAACATTTCTGACCAGATCTGCTCACGGCCCTGCCTCACATGTTTATCCATCCTCTTCCATTCTTTTCAAGACTAAGTTCTCCCATTTAGCACCATATCCACCTCCTGCCTCCACTGGAGACAGCACTGTAACCTAAGCTTGTCTTAATCCTTACCCTCATTAACTCCCCTATAAGCTAAAGAGAAGGAGCATTTTACTCTCTGTTCCCATGGTTTCCTTCATATATAACTGCCACACCTATACTAATGAGACAAACCACTTTCTCCCTTTCGAGAGTACAACCAGGCCTAAATATATCAACAAAGCTGTAGTTAACGTTGGCCTTAAATTATAGGATCATAGGATCATAGGAAGTTACAAAGCAAATGGCCCTAGGGTCCTTACAAGCCTGTCTAAGTTCTACCTTTATTTCCACGATCAGCGCCTAATGTCCTTGTCCAAGAGGGCTATAGGTGGAACCCCTGGGGTGAATTTACTATTACCCAGCCAATCGTACAGATTGCATTTGAAGAGGGCCGATGAGATAATCTGTTTGAGATGAAGTGGGAGTCTGTTCCAAAGGTGTGGTAACCTCTGGGAGACAAATCTGTCCCTCCAGCAGGTTCTATTAATGTCACATACCAGGTTAAGGTCTTTAGAGGGAGTAGCCCATGTACATTTGACTTGTGGATATGCAGTATTTCAAATGTCATATTGGCTGATTTATACTTCACTTTTCTAACATATCTCCAGAGGAAAGTCATCCATTATTTTAAATATATGCCTTATAAGCTGGAGTCACAGCTCTTGAGCAATCAGCTAGGTCTACTGTTTAGTTAAGAAGTTGAGAAAATGTACATATAGCCTGCCTTGGTTAACCAGCAATTACATGCAGGTGACCTGCTTTATGTACCTTCTACAGTATTTTTTTTCTTAGGCCATTGTGCATCTCTGGTATTTATTCAGTTTCCTTCTCCAAAACCTCATCATGTCTATCCTGCTTATACTTTCCAGCCACCACCAAGCAGTATACTGTTTTTATGTTGGATTAAGTCTTACCTAAATAAAATTTAAAAATAATTACTTTTCCTTCATTTGGTCTTACTGCAGTATGCATCCTATGATGAATTTTTACATCAGGAGCACAGTGGCTCATTGTTAATATGCCCTCCTGACATATCCCAGATTCATTCCTGACTACCAGTAACTGTGGAAGTTTGCAGTTTTCCCCTATGTCTATGTGAGTTTTCTCTGCATACTCCATTTTACCTCCCACTTTCTAAAATAGGTGGGTTGACTGGCTACTCTAAGCCATACATATGTTTATATATATATATATATATATATATATATATATATATAGAGAGAGAGAGAGAGACATTACACTTTATAATACATTTCAATTTCATGCAAGACTATAAAGTGGAATTTTTAAAATAGCAAAACTGCATAATCACAAATTTGAATATGAATATTGAATATACACTTCATTACGTCTGGTGTTTTCTGTGGATGGTATATGGTGCCATGTTTGGGTGTAGGTGCGATTTAAGTTAAGTGTTTTGTAAGGGTTTTGGGTGGGAGTTTGAATGCATGTGAGTGTGTTTGTAAGTTGTACATGTGGGTTAGTGTAGGTAGGTTAAAGTATGAGTGTGTAAGTGTTGTATGTGTTGGTGTCTATATATGTGTGATGTGTTTGTGTGTGAGGTACTGTGGAATATCTGGGTGTGAGTTTACTGTCTTCTCCTGTTTGTGTGATCTCGGAGTTAGTATGTATATATATGATATATATATATATATATATATATATATCTATATATATATATAAGTAGGGGGTGGGGGGTGGGGTGCAGCCTATGTATTGTAGGTTTGTTTGTGTTTTTGTGTCTGTGTTCTGTTTGTTGTGGTGTGGGTTGGATGATGTATGTGTTGTGTGGTGTATGGTGTGTTTATGTGTGTGATTCTGTGTTTCGCAGTTTTGGGCTTTCAGGATCTGGAACATTCGATTTTATGGTCTCAAAATACTGAAATTCAAGATTTCAGTATTTCGAGATTAGGTGTAGGACTCTCCATTGAACACACGTTTCACAGAAACATAAACTACCGAACACACTTTCGCGAAAGTGCATTTATAGAAAATGTACTTTTGCAAAAAAAAAACAAAAAAAAAAAAAAACCAACCCAAAATATTAAAAAAATAAAAGATTACTCACATTTATGCAGGGGGGCAAGCCCCCCTGTACCTCCATGGAGGGTTGTGCCCCCCACCCCTACTTTAATATTCTTACTCCGAAATCGCACTATGTGTGTTTGATGGAGAATCCTAGACCCATATTATATATATGGGTCTACATTGTTTAAATGAAAGCACGTTTAAATGAACGTTACTTACCGAAGCTCATGCCTGTAAAATGCCATTACAATGAATGCACAGACTGCCAAATTTCTTTCAGTGTGAAAGGAACCACCTGGCCACCATGGTAGTATACAGAAATGAAGCCAAACTAAACCCACCAAAGTGCGGGGCTTTGCACCTGCCCCCCTACTATAATATACCAACTCTGAAATTACACTAAGCTGGAGAAAAGACAAAGTTCACCATGGTGCCAAGTGAGTTTAGGTATTTGCAGAAATGACACACAAGAACAGTAATATTATAGTAAGTTACAAAAATGAAAAGCTCTTAGCGATATATTAAAAATACCATCTGATACTTTAATTATACCTCACTACTATATCAAATAGCGTGGTCACTAAAAGGCTAAAACATCTGGAATGTGACTTTTCACTTGTAGAAAACTAGATCTTAAATTGATTTTGTAGAAAGAAAACAGACTCAAGAACACATAAAGAAACTGTACATTTCTTCAAAAGTGTTGCTTAATAGTACACACATTACCTTCTTTATGACATAATTTAAAGAAGATTCCATCTTATTATGTATTTAATTTCAATTAAAATAGTTTTACATTTTATTTATGTCTGAAATAAGAAATACTTAATAACAAAATACTTACCAGTGCATCATAATCGAAATTCAAGTTTATTTGACAAAATGAAGGAGTACAGGCAAGAAGGAATATCAAGAAAAAATACCCCATGATAAGTTTTGCCATCTTCAGAAAATGTCTGCAAATGTTAAGAGAAACAAATGGACAGTATTAATACTCAAGCATTATTTTCTGCAAGAAAAAATAGTGGTCACATTCCAAATGGGTTGCCCTCAATGTAAGTGTACCCTGATTCTGAAAAACTTGTTCTCATTTTTTTTCAGTGACTTACTTCAGTGTAAGGCCTGGCTACAAACAGGCTTATAACAGGGACCAGATTCCAAAAGTCTTGCTCTCACCCTGCTCTTGATATAAGAGTTCACTTACCTGACAGGAATCCGGCCAATGAGATGATTTTTTTCAACCACATTATACAAGCATTTAAAGCTCAGAAGAAATGATTCACTATATCAGAAGAACCATTTAAAAGAGTAGACTAGGATCTATTATTTGTTATTAAGACAACAACCCCTATTAACTATATTTACAAGCCCATTTGCAAATAGCCCATTGAAATGAAGTTTCATTGCATAAAAATATATATTTACATATCTACAATCAATAGAATCCAGAGCATTGCTCTACAAATAAACCTAAAATTAATAAGAATTAGGCTTTAAAGAGAAGTTAAAAATTTATGTTAATGGAATATGTATAGCACATATCTGAAATAATTTAAATGAAGGTTCCAAAATAACTATAATCACTATTTGTCAATATTAACATTAGCAACAGGAAAAGAAGACCACTGTAGGTTTTATACCACAGCTCTCTTCAATTTTTTAGATTAAATGAGCCCTTTATCAACAATTAAACTATTTTTCAGTATTTGCCAAAAAAAAAGTTCAAAACTTGTAGCATCTTTCGTACGAAAATTAAAAAATAATAATCATAAATGAAAAGATACCAAATGAAACATAAACTTGGAAACATAACTCAGACCTTGAATTTACTAGAGTAAGAGCTTTACAACAGATGTAAAAGTGCTTGGTTTCAACAACAGTTATAGCTGTTACTTAAAAATATCAGTCTCAGTTTCCTAGTGTATAATATGACAGCTACAAGAGTGTTGCTGATACACATTTCTGCATTTATTTTTATTATTTTTTATAATATGTGATTTATGCATCAGTTTTGAAGTCATTTTTTTTGTTGTTGTTCTTAAAAGATATAGGAAATTCTGAATATGCAGAGTTGAAATGTATTGTCTCCCCTGGAAATGGGCCACTACCCTGGTGAGACTAACCAGTACAACAAAAGATAAATAAATAATAATAAAAAATAAATAAAAATACATTTAAAAATGTAGACAGAAGCACTTAATCTGGTAAATAAGTTTTTGAATTTCCATGTTTTACTTGGTATTGTTTATTTATTATTATTATTATTATTATTATTATTATTATTATTATTAATTTTTTTGCAGTTTACACCACTGCTGGTTAACCTTTGCCAGTTTGATTTTCATACTTAGTTCAAGTAAAATACAGAATCACAAAGAAACCATGTACATTTTTAGATGTAGCTTATTATGTTTGGTTACTACAGGCAAGCAGAATAACTTAATTCATTCATACAGTAGATCATTATTGGCATTTTAAGGCTAGATTAGTAAGCCCAGTAAGCAGTCCAAAAGCAGAGAAATACACAGGAGCAAGAATTTGAGAATATATATATTTTTTTTTGTTTTGCTCATTGAACATATTACTAATAATGAATGAAAACCAGGTGATAAATGCCCCCCAAAAAATAAAAAGTATAAAGTGAATGATTATTTATGATATGAATACAAGTAGCTTAAGCCAAAAGAGAGATCATCCAGGTATTACATGGTTTAAATAAAGGAGTAAAATTGAATACAGAAGAAGTATTCTAGCTTTCAGAGGAGTAGAAAGAGGATAGCTGCACTTGAACCTGAGAAAGAAATATATTTCTAGTTACTAGGAACAAGGAATAGATGATAACAAAATGAGGAGAAAATGGGAAGAAGACAATGGTGGCTAAACAAGAAAACCAAGAAAAATGTTATGTAGATACTAAAAATTTATGTTTTTTACCAGACAATGTAAGTTTGTTTGGATGTTCTCAGAAATGGAAGTTGTCATGTAAACAGGAAAGCTAGCTTTGAGAGTAGATATTTTAACTTTAATGAATGGCACAGAACAACATATTTTTAAAGTGATAGAAAATGTTTTAAGAGATTTTTCAAAATGAAAGAGGCAAAGTCATCTCTTAGAAGGCATGGAATTTTGTGATTTATGAATAAGGCTTACAATTACTTTTATCGGCTGAATGCTTAATCAAGTAACTATACAAGTGAAACAATAATATTAGTGAATGGGTCATGACACAATTGGAATGTATTGAAAATGTATAAAACAGCCATTGCATAAAGGTGTGTCAAAAACAATGACAGTATGCTTATTAGAAAATAAGGGAGGAGAACCAATTTAAATCTCTTATCCTTTAATACTGCCAAATTTCTTAATTCTGTTAATTTTGATTTCCTAAAACAAAGACAAACCAAGAAATTTGTTCCAACAACTTAAATAACAAAAAAAAAATCAGATCCCAGACTCTCCGCTCAAAACATCTTTAATTTTAAATGTTTTGAATTTTAATTTTTGAATTTTTAATTTTTAATTTTTTAATTTTAATTAAAATTAAAAATTAAAATTCAAAGATTTTTTGAGTGGAGAGTCTGCGATCCGATATTTTTTTGTTGTGTAATTTTGATTTCCTGTTTTCTGTCACATATAAGTATTGTCCTTAAGAATTCAGAGAACCACTCTGCACGAAATATAATTTTTGAAATTCTCATCTGCTCTTTCCAATATCTAACACACTTTCACTTATGAAGAGGTCTAAAAAGGAAATTTTGGGCAAAACACTGGCATGGAAAAATATTTATTTAACTGCTCTGAGAATAGGTTCACTGTGTAATCCATACCAGTCATCATTATATTAATACTTAACATGATATATTGCCTACTGTTAATTATTGCTATTCTTTTTTCCACATATTATTATTCCAATTTATCTCTGTTATATCAATAGTTTACACATTCTGCCAGCCTTATGGTCATGCCACTTAATGTCTGTTTGGTTGTTTCAGTTTTTAAACTTTCATATAGTGTTTTAACTATCCACAGATAAATAAAAAAAATGTTTCAGTGTTATTTGGTAATTAGTGTAACTCAAATTTTAATTAAAAAAGTTTTGATAAAAAATTAAGAGATGATTATAGTATGAGTTATAAAAGATGCAATGACTGTTTGGCATTTGCTTAAAATATGAGTGATGGAAAAATGAAAATAGAAAGAGAAATATACAAGTGTTTATGAGGTGAGTGGACTGGTTCTAGGACACTTTTTCAGCCATAACTCAAACAAATATAATATGTGGCAGTATAATTTGTCAACTGATGTAACTGCTGTAGTCACACACTGAACACTGAATGAATATGTCAATTGTAGGAATATTAGTTATGGGTGGGGACTGGGACTTGATTTGCAATAGTGAGGATGTCACAGAGATCTAGAAAAGAAAAATAACAAATGAGGGTAGATTTCTGAAATAATTTATGAAAATATATACTATGGAAATGTGAATTCAGTAGTAGAATTAGTAGTAGTCAGTAGCGGCTCATGATATCGGACTGCAGGACTGCAACCCCCCCAGCTGTGAACCACAATGGTACAGTCCTACAAATCCTCCATACAAAGTGAATCCGGAATGCTGCCTTTCCAGTCCAGATTCAGCAAGAAGGAAGCAGACTGCTGATTCCCCAGAAGTCTATGCGGTGGATTGGAAGGTGATCAGACTGCAGAGTCAGCAGTCCTGGAACGAGCCGAGAAACCAGAAAATGGAAGTGTACATTCCGGTGTGAATACAGGATTTGCAGGAGAAAGCTGAAGCTGTGGGTTTACTGAAGCTGTTACAGACTTTGCAGGAGAAAGCTGATGCTCAACTTTGCAGGTTTGTTATGGACAGTGAGAACGAAGCTATGGGTTTACTGCAGGAGGAGAGAAGAGAAAGCGGTTACGGATGGATTGCAGGTATGGAAGACTGCAGTGTGTGTGTGTTACAAAGCCCCAGTTGGTTTATACTATTGGTTAGACAATACCTCAGGCTTGAACCCTGTACCTTTGGGGCAGATAACAAGAGTCTGAATTCCCTACCCACCACCATTTCTGAAAGTTTTGCATATTTTTGCCTCATATTTTGATTTGTTCTTTTCCTCGTAAAATCTGTGGTTTCTGATTTTTGAATTCATTAAATAGTTGATGGTGCAGTGGTCACAGCTAGAGGTTCTCTGGTTTGACTCATGGCTGGGCTGTCTTCTGTGTGGAGTCTGCATGTCCTCCCTTTGTTTGTGTGAGTTTGCTCTGGTGTTCTCCAATTTTACAAAGGCATGTGTCTGCAGTATTTCTCCCTAGGCCTCTGCTGAAAATTGGCTTTTGTTCCTAGTCAGACTTTTCTGGTTAACAAATGTTAAATAAATACAACTGACAGGCATTTGAATTTCAGGCTTCATATTATTCAGAAAGTACATAGTAACATAAAACCTTTTATTCTAGCAATTTTCTATGTTTATAAGATGAATATTTGAAATGTGTCCCTATTTTTGGGACTGTATTCCCCCATTATTGGATTCATCCAGGTTTTTTTATGCTAAGGTTGAGAGCTATGGTGATAACTGAATTCACCAAATGGTAGCCATTTAAGTTTCAGTCTTCCTCTCTTTCACAAAACAGCTGATTCGGCATAGTGGTATGTTGCTCTGACTGTTTTGCATAGGGTTCTAGGTTCAAGCCTTGGCAGTGAAATACATGGTGGTAATGCAGCATTTTATTCTAGAAACTTTCCAAGATTACACAAGCAATGTTTAAAATGCGTCCCTGGCTTTTGTCCCTCACCAATACATTGTAGCTTTTTCCAGATTTCTTCTGCTGCAAAGTTGAGATATACAGCTGAGTGTCGAGTAGATTTTACAATGAGCTGAGAGGTGCAGGGGAAGAGAAGTTTAGTGCTGCTTATGTTAAGACTGCTTGCATCATTAATAGCATAACAGGTGGTGTACTTGCTTTTGATGCAGAAGGCTGTGGGTTCTACTCCCACAGTATGTAGATGCATTGCCGTCTTGACAGTGTCTTCTTTGGCAAAGATACTTAGTAACTATGAACCCATCCTTTGTTTGCCATCCATTCCCTACTGCAATATTACTAGCTTATCAATTTTTAATGTAATATAGGCAATTTATTCCTCAAGGGCAACAGGCACTTTATTTGCAGATGAAACAATGAAATATAAAGTTGTATGCTAGCAGCAACCTCTTCATTAGTTACAGATCTTTTTAATGTGGAATTATTCAGATGACTTTTACTTCTGCAGAAATTGTGCATATTTACTGATACTGGTGGATTGTAGAAGTCTGAGTAAACTTTTATGATGGAAATGTTCTCAATTGCGCAGTATTGTCATTATTGGTGCATGCATTTTGTTTCATTGTTTACTGGAAAAATGTTCAAAACAATAAATTAAAACCACCCTCTAACTACTAATTATACAAGGAATATAATTTAATGCAATCAGGAAGGTGCATCACAGAACACATGTATGTTTTGTGTGCAAGGGGCCTATCATTTGAAAATAGCCCAAAGTGAATCTTTATCTGCCACTAGCCAAATGTAGCTTCTTTGAATGTGGGTTTCAATGCTGTTTCAATGGATATGAAGTTTTAAAGTCAGATTGTTTTAATGTTAATTCTGTTTTTGTTCTGAGACTGCATTGCTTTGTTTAGATGATGCCTTGGTGTTCATGCTGTAAAATGCAAAATAATACTTTCAAATGAAGCCCAAATCATCATAGAAGTAAAGCAATATGCACATTAGTGTTTATGGTAAATGGGGTGAAATAGACAAGTAATGGTTCATTGGAATGGCTGCAGGGGGAAGGCTCCATTCGACCATGATTTTGTGAGAGGGAAGGGCGGCAAACTCAAACAGCCCCAGCTGAACTATACCTCTCAACTATCCAAATTTGCACAGAATGAATAGATTTTTGCTTCTTATTTTTGGTTTGTTCCTCATAAAATGTGTGGTTTTCTGGCAAATAATTTAGGAATTAAGTCAGTAAATGACAGACATTGAGTTTCAGACTTCATAACCTTCAGGAAAATGCATGCTAAAGCAAGACATGTTATTCTATTAACTATCTCAATTTATACAAGAGCAATTTTTAGTACTGTTTATATGCTCCCCCAATGTATTTGGCCTTGTCCAGATTTCCTGCATTAACAGGTTGAGAGGTACATGCAAATAAATTGCTTTATAGAATTAAGCATATCCAAACCTCTCAATTGTCCCTGATTTTGACTCAAAATGTTGCTCTTCCCCTAATAATCCCTCTGCAAAATGGCAATTTTGGAAGAAAATGTGGAGGGTTTACAATTAATAAATAACTGTAGTAATCAGAGTTATAGATTATTTTTATTTCTGAAATGCATGTAGATTCTTTTATTTTGACAGCTGCTCAAGTTAGCAGTACTAATATTAAAAAAGTGCCTCTTCTTTGACAGGTTCCCAGCTGTATTGTGTGGCTATTTTATATTTTTGCATCACATTTCTAGTCCAGTTTTCATAAAATTGTGTTTTTTTTTTTTTTTTTGCAAATTATTGGCAAATCGTTAAAGACTGAAGTTAGAAAATAATGACAGACATTTGAGTTTCAGATTTCATACCCTTCAGAAAATTCATACTAATGCAAGACCTACTATTCTATTATCTTTCTAAGTTTATAAGAGCAATATTTAAAAATTGTCCTTGTTTTTGGGCTTTTGTCTCACTTCTATGTATGGCTTTGTCCAGATTTCTTGCTCTGAGGTTGAGAGGTATGACAAATGTGTCAGGGCCATCACAGTCAGCCAGAGACATTTCAAATTGTGACATACTTGTTGCACCCCAATCACCCATGTAGTGACTCTGGATGTGTCCAAGCAAGGCAAGGAGCAGTTATGCAGTATAAACGTGCAGAGTATCCACAAATCCAAGGTAGACACAAGTACTACAGTGGCTTTTCATCTGTCCTTGATTTTGCAGAATGTTCTGGTTTCTGTCATATTTGTATACCGTTGATTTATGCTTATTATTATTCAGAAAGTGCCTGTTGCTCTGTGTTTAAGTAGCAATGCTTTAATGACCATCAGGTAAGCTTGTCTGAGATTGTAAGATGCAAGTAAGCTTTAATAAGCATAATGTTAAAGAACTGCCAACATTAAAAGCATTTCTGTTGTTGCCATGCAGAGAATACTTGCATAACTAGATAACGTATAAGCCTTGGGTATTGAAATGCATATGACAGAATTTGTAATAAAGGACAAGATTACATTATTTTAAGAAGCTCAATACATTTCTTGGAGGCTTGCAGTCAACTTTGCAGGCTTTACCTGTAAGCCAAACAGAATGCCAATCTATTATGTGTGGTCCATAACCTGTGCAATAATCCTTTAAGCGATGTATCTTGAGCTTGTTTCTTGTTTGCTTTTCTTTTTTTACTTTGATTATATTTCCCCATGAAACAAGTAGATAGTTGTTGTCAGGCAGCAGGTCATTTTGGATAAGAAACATTTTTACAAGTGGGGGTATCACAGAGATTGCTACTTTCAGCATGTTACTTGGTACTTTAATAAAGCTGAATATAAATTATAATTAAAACTGCAGTGCAAGAAGTGGTCCAAGTTGAGAGCAGCTTGTTTTTCTTATACTTGATTTTGACTAGCATTCCAGTAATGTATTTAAAAAGTAATTTACGTTTTCATGCCTCACAACCTTTTTGTTTCCATCTAGATATTAAGTAAGCTGTCATGCAGCCAATGCAGTGAAATATTTTTTTTTCTTCTACACTTCATTTTGTCTTGATTGGACTCTCATAATGACAGTTCGGCACCCAGGGCAGCGTATTTAATTAAAGTTACAGTTTTTGTAGTTTTGAACATAGCTGCTCCCCTTTCTATTTGGCCGCGCCCCTTTCCATTGACCCCACACATTCAGCTGTCTCCTGGAGCCCCCCTTTGATTTGAAGTCACCAGCCACCACTGGTAGTAGTAGACAGAATATGAATATTATTATCATGGTACAATAACTGGTCTAGACTAAATAGAAATTATTTTTCACAGGAACATTTGCATTTAATTGAAAGCTTAGACACACATCTAATAACTATTTCAGATCGCACACCAATAAAAACTAAGATAAGAATGCAGGGTAAGGAAGCAAAAATAAGACACTAGCACTTTACTGCCTCCCCATTAAAAACAGAGATATTTGAGGAATGGGTAGAGGAAAGTATTCAAGAGTTATTTGGGAAGATAGAACTATCTTTAGAAGTTAAAGTGTGTGAGTGGGATAAAATGAAAATGGAGTTTAAAATAGAGTAGAAACAAAAGAGAATGAGATATGGTTAAAAAGTAATTGGAATTACTTAGAGGGGTTGACAAAGGTAAGAGTATTGCAAAATAAGGGGGATGTCACAGAACAAGAAGAGGTGCAAATGCAGAGTGCTAAAGACAAAATAGTATCTGTGTAATATGCATGAGTTTAGAAAGATTGCAGTTAAGTAACTATTTTTGATGATAACTACAGAGCACAACAACTTTTAGTACAATGACTTGGGCAGAAGAAAGGGTTACTGCCAAACTTTGGTATCCTAAAAAAGGAAAACTATCCAGAGATCCTATAGAAGTTAATTTAGGTACTTAAAAATGTATAACAACTTGTATAAAGCAGAGAAATGTGAAAATCAAGAAAGAGCACAAATGGCAATATTTATGGAAGACTTAATTATACTAAGGTTAAGAGGAAGATGAGGCTCAACAACTAACAGTTAAGATAGGAGGCTATGAGATAAAAACAGTATTGTATAGTCAATCTTCAGGATAGTCTCAAGGAACAGATGGCATCCCTATGGAAGTTTGGAAGTAGTAGGGAAGAAAGTGGCAATGATCTGGAACATTTTATTTATCAGTATTTAAAAAGAAGGGGGAGGACCATAAGTAGTCACCAATCTAATTTCAGATTGGCACTGTGGCCATTTTTCTTTGTAGACCATAAGGTCTTGTCTGTCAATTGAAGGTGTCCAATTGCTGAACATAAGAATGGTCCATGTTTTTATATCCATGGGCCTGAAACCTATTGATAAGGTCCTTTTTGTAATGTCCATACCTGTCAGGATGGTAACAAATCTGTTTGATATGGAGAAATTGTAATTTGGGGATGTTTCATGTAATGTGTGGTGGGTGAAAGCTGGATGTGTGCAACAAAGAAGGTTTCAGGCCCATGGATATAAAACAGGCACCTTTCTTACAGCCAGCAATTGGGCATTTCAATTGACAGACAAGACCGTATGGTCTACAAAGAAAAATGGCCACAGTGCCAATAGGAAATCAAATTGATGACTACTTATGGACGCAATACCAATACATTGATGGACATTATCAACAGACACTAGTACATACTTCTGGCTGATCATAGACTATCACAGATATTACAAGATAAATACCTTTTTTCCTACTGGAAAGGCAGAACTCTTGGAGTACATTTTAATCACTACAAACATGGTTCCGAAAAGATGGGCTCACAATCTCAAGTCACTTTAACAGGGAACATTTTGATAGCTGTGTCCCCTGTGGACATTGTGTCAAGATGGTCAAAACTAAACAATTTACTAGCAGGAATACTGGCTTGGTCTTTGATATAAAATTTCTAGCTAACTGCGGTACAGATTGGGTAATATACATGGCAACATGCTCATGCTCAGCCTTTTATATTGGGCAAACTTCTCAACCAGTTAGACTTCGGATAGCTGAACACATGAGTGACATTAGGCAGAAAAGAAATAACAATGCTTTATTTAAACATTCTTTGGTACACACCTCAGCAAACTTCAGGTTCACCATTATAGATCAAATTTGTGGTGACAAGTCACATAAACTTGACCGGCACAATATACTCAATACTAAAGAGAAAAAGTGGACCATTAAGCTGGGTGGTTTGTTCCCACCAGGGTTTAATGAACAATTGTAGCCAGACAATCCCCATGAGTATTTCTCTATTATTTTGGTATATAAGGGCATTTGGTATGTGTTTTTCCTTACGCTGATGAAGGCTTACTGAACTTGCCAAAACCGGTCTGTTTTTGTCATGTTTTAACTATTTAATAAAGTATTAATAGGTTTTCCACACCACTATGTGCTGGCTTTTGGTTTTTTGAATCACTTTTAGGCAATTAATTAACCTGAAGGACAAAGTTGCTAAACTTTTTTTGATGAACCTATCAAAGGCTTTGCTTACCATATTACTGGGTAAGGGATCACAGCGAGGGAAATATTTGAACTTTTATTGGCATCCATAGAGACCTTTGCAGGGTCATGCACTGGGTTTTAGTAGAGATACCTCTGGCTGTCTTGCCCTGTAGAATCAGTTTGGCTTTTATGGAGCTGTCTTAAAAGTCAGGGTCCTGAGCTGCTGCTACATGCTTCCTTTAGGATCCTAGGACAGGACAGTTCACCACAAGACTGGGTGTTTCCATTAGCAAGAGCTAAAAAGATGTATTTTTAGTGACTGAGGCTTCTCTATCTTCCTACCAGTTCATGCACATCAAAGTTTCCCCACAGGATGTGTCCTCACTGGGTGAGTCAGCTGAGTCAGAAGACAAGATATCCTCTACATGAGTGTCAAAGCCTAAGAGAGATGTGATCTGGAAGGCATAATCCAAACCTTCTTGGTCACTATCCTGAGGATCGTCTCCTTTTTCCAAAGAGGAAAGCCTCTCTTTCCTTTCATAGGGAAAGAAGAGGGGCATAATTGTGTGTGGTGAGGCAGACAGGCTGCATGGCCTGTGGGCCCTTTGGCATGTTCTGAGCCAGTATGAACCAGTCCTCATGGCCTATCTGAGAAGTGAAGTGGATGTCCCACTTATAGCCTTTTTAGAGGGAGTTTGTTACAGAAAG
The DNA here is from genome assembly GCF_019279795.1 of Protopterus annectens. Lineage (NCBI taxonomy): Eukaryota > Metazoa > Chordata > Ceratodontiformes > Protopteridae > Protopterus > Protopterus annectens. The sequence continues at coordinate 1,079,935,593 of NC_056729.1, forward strand.
AAAGTGGGGAAATGTAGCTTATTTTCACTTAATTCTAAGATGAACATCTGCATCCCAGGCATTAAGGCCCAGTCTTTTATACCAGGGCCTCCATGCCAAAACCTTCAATCTCTTCCTGAATTAATATTTTATGAATTACGCCATCTCCATTAGTAGTATTAGTTAGGGTTTATCTTTGCTCACTATAGGTCCATAGATAAGTATTATGCTAGCTGTCCTTGTGGGCCATTCTAAGCCTATCAATTTCCCCTTTGGTACTTGAATTAACCTACCTGTTTGGTGTTAGATTTGCCTTACCCATCCAATGGTCAATAATCACATATCACCCTTAGGGAGAATAACTGGGATCATGCCATAGATAATTTGAAGGGACATATGCATGGGATAAAGCATTTAAGAGCTGCATCTGTGCATTAGTAGCTCAGGGGACAGGCCTGGGGTAAATTTTCTAATAACCATCTACAGATCCAAGTGGAGCTTGAATATGGACAGGGATGAGCTTTGTTTTAAGTGGATGAGGAGTCCTCTGTGAGACTCTGCTGCTCTGGAACAGACTCCTCATTCAGATAAATATTATTTAGGCTACTGGTTTGATATCTAGTGAAGGGCCTTGTTTTGGTCTCTAGCCATGATGACCTCTGAAGACGCATCATCACAGGATGTGAAAGAAGAGGAAGATGACTGATCTTGAAAAGCACTTCAATGTGGTTGGTCACTTTCAGTGGATCAGGTGATTGAGACATTTGAACAGCATCTTCCAGGTCCTGCTCACATTATTCCTATGTGTTTTCTTAGGCAGAAGTTCAAAGGAAACCAACAGGACAGTCTATAACATAGCTGAGTGTGCTAAAGTCTCAAAGTGTTTATATTTCAGGTACAAGTTCAATGTATGCAGCCTAATTCTAAGAGGTTTTGACATAAGTCTTTGGGAGATTTCACAATTCTTTACCATGTGCTCTATACTTAAACAAAAAATACAGATAGTATGGTAGTCCCTGTAAAGGACCTGCCTACCACACCAACACTTTCCATTTTTATTGCTCAAAAAATGAAAGGTAGTAATGGAAACCTCTCAAAACAGCCACATTAATATCAAAAGAAGGAAAAAATGAATTGCCAGCAGGGTTCCTATCTACCTGAGTTACAGATGGATCTATGTGGACATGCATGACTATATGTGATGCTGAACAATGTAACATCTGGATACACAAACTGTAGCAAGAAAATTCTGAAGATAAAACAGGTGTATCATATTGGATATGATCCAGGTTCATATGTAATTACTAGGCTAGCTGCCCTTCTGGGGCATTTTAAGCCTAGCCAACTTCCCTTTTATAGGTGAGAATCAGACCTTGTACCTTGGGTCTGTGAGGTAAACACCTTAACCATTATAATACCCACCAACAGAAATACACTGTACTGGGAAGAAGAATCTTGAGGTCTTGAAGATTGATCGGACAAACAGGTATACCTAGTGCTGAAGTCCCAAATAAAAGGAATACCGGAAGTGTGATCTAATGAAGAACATCTGGCACACTTCTAGCCTATATCAATGCTTGCTACAAAAGGACATCCCACAGAGTTACCTGCTTGGTTAATGTACTCATATCATAGACAGACGAGTCTATACACATAGGTGACAGACCAGCAGGAAATAGTCCACACATAATCTGTTGTTTGTTGTGTGCTGCAAATAATGCAGGATATGCCCTACATTCCTGAGTGATGATGTTCATAAGCAACCCCTTTCACATATAAGAAATGCCCCATAACACTCTCCATGAAAAAAAAAAATCAAAATACAGTGGATTGTGTGTTTGGATTACTGAGCAGATGTCTTCAGTCTGTAGATACCTCAAGAGGGGCACACAATACAGTTCAGACATTTACACCTAGATTTTTGTTTTGCCTGCTATGATGCACCATTGTGCAGATAGCTGGAGCAGCAGGTGAACTTATTGATTGGGCCTTCTACCCCAATCACAGCACCAGCAGCAGTTGAAGGGTGGAACATGCAGTAGCATCAGTGCCACAGCTGAGACCCAGGTGGGCACAATATATTGCAGCACTGGCAAAGAGGTGGCATCTGGTCATGGCAGTGACAGTCAACATCTCTGTGCAACTAACATCACCACATTCACACAGGTTATGGGGTGAGCAGGGGCAGGGCACAGCCATCATCATTTGTTCATGGGGGGGGGGGCACAGTGACAGGTGCTACAATAGTATAATGTAGGGTAAGGTCATTGGAAGTGAATGTAGTAAGCATGATTTCTGGGTGGTTGTGAGGAGTCAGGGATCACTTCCCACAGTGGTAGGGTTGAGCTGCTATAATGTGACCACTGGTGATGTCCACTGTGTTGCCTAGTGGTAGTGGGGCTTAATGCTGCTCCTGACATGGAAGATGTACACTACAGGACAATGTGCATCCTCCCTGATGGGACTCCCATGTGTTGACCCTGCTGAACATCATCATCCATTACCTGGATGACACCCATGAACAAGGAGTGTCAGGCCATGTGTTACCTGGTGACGGGGAAGGTGCAAAACCTGGGTAGAACACTTATCCCAATGGACCATTTTCTGTCTCATCCCTGGACAGTACAACATACAAACAATATGAAATATGACATTATTAAATGGAAGCATGCATAGGGATTAACAGTGAAACATTTTTCAAACAAGCAGTCAACAGTATGACTAATAGCAGTATGACAATGAAACAACTTTCAGCCATTAAACTGTAAGACAAGTTAAATAGTTGTCTCAAAATGCAGCAGACATAGTGACTATTGACTGTATATGGTGTATACAATAAGGTATATGAGGAAGGACAGTAGAAGGGAAAGGGGAACAAAGCTTGGAGGGTTGAGGAAGATGGTGGGTAATGGAGAGACATCACTGGCAGGGTAACGGACTGCAGTATAAAGTAAATGAGAGGGTAAAGGAGGTAAACAGATTTAGGATATGTTAGGTATTGTACAGCACTTACAGCAAGTGTCATGATTCAAATATATATATAGTTTTAAGTTGGCTACAGAAGGCTTATTAGGAAGGGAGTCTTGAAAGGTACTTACTTTCTTCTGCCTGTCAATTTAACTAGCTGATCTACTAACAACACGATTCATGCTCTCCTGTACTACATCTCTCTCTGCTCAAGCCCCACTTATGGTATTACTGAGGATACTACACTCTCTCTCTTTGAATCTCTCTCTCTCTCCCTCTCCCTCTCTCATTCCACCCCAATTTGACTGCAAGTTTCTCCATCTTCACCTTCATACATTAGACCTCCTCTATCAGCCTAACAATTCTAATCTCTTTCAGCCTGCCTCAATGTTCCATGATAACTTCACTAGCTTTCTGTGGAATCCTCTTGTATTTATCATTTCTGTACTGTTCATCTTACTTTTACTTTAATTATCAATACATATTTGTTTCATCCATGCAGCTCAATGCTTACATTTCCCATTGATGTCTGTTTATTTTTCTGTAAATAACTCTGTCCTTCAGACAACATTGTCTCACTGGACAACCTGACACTCTTCGTCACAAACTACTTTTAATGACTTTTTCAGTCTTTCTTCAAATTCTTTGCGAGAGCCTGCTGTAGTCTAACACACTATACATGGACTTAATTTACTAAACAGTAGTTAGTTTATTTATTAATTAGGAATTCTCTTGCACAATCTTTGTTACACATTTTATTCTAAATTTGAGTAAATCTCTTCTTTCTGTCAACTGCATCTAGCAGTTTTCAGAGGAAAAAAGTATTCCCTGGGATTCAGAAACACGGTCTCGGTGACTGCCCCTACTTTGCTGCATTTACCTTTAGGGCATGATGTGGCTCTAAGCTCATTACCAATTAATGTAGCGAAAAGTTGTGTAAAAACAGCAACTGATTAAGAAACTCACTTGCGGCCAGAGCAGACCCTGTGATAGGGGCATATTATATTCCTTAGTATTAGTGAAGTAATGAGGCAATGAAATCTCAGGAATGTGGCTAGTGCACAATCATCAGTGCAGCTCAGTGTGTTTACATGCCACAAATAAGGCAAGATAGGAAAGGAAAGGAAGCTATCAACCTTAATGGGCTCACTGTACTTTTAAATCTATTTTTTGCCAGAATAAAGTATGGAAATGGGAGTGCAGCACAGTATGGAAAAGGAGAAAGCAGGCAGAGGGAAACATACAAGGACACTTGCTAAGGATGAGAGAGAGAAAGGTAGGTTAATGTTTTTTGGGCCAGTGCCTGTTGTCTTTACACCAGTAAGGTAAGATGGGGTAGTAAAGGAGGATGGAAAGTTGAAGGAACGGTAGAAGTGCTAGGGTAAATTGAAGGGGCACAAGCACCAGCACAGAAGACAGAAGACTAATGGGGAAGTGCCGACACACTGACAGAAGGGAAGCACAGTGGATTAAGAGACATCATTCAAACAGAGGGAAGACAAAGGTGTTGGGGAAGCTTGGAAAAGAAACAAGAGAGGTCATAGACACAAAAGGGAGTAGGAACATTGAGATGGGGAAAGGGAGGGTAGGATCCCCAGTACCACCTTGCCTGTGTGTGATTCAGTGGAGGTTTAGACACCACCTTCTACACACTCAGCACTAGGTCCAGGCTCTGATGAAGTAACCAACAGTTGGTAAGAATGTTTCTTTGAAAGCCGCAGAAGGAGCCTTTCCATATGACTAATACAGTCACCAAGACCCTGCTCCACCAGACCTTCCTATCATCTCTGCCATTTTCCTCTGAGTCACATATTTGTCACTTCCAGTGGTACAGTCACCACTGGGAACAACAGCACTCTAGACTTGTGAAGCCCTGCAAGTGGCAGAGCTAAATGGCCTGCCTTATCCATTGGTGATTATGGAGAGGTAGCCCTTGAATGCTAAGCTTCAGATATCCCTAGTAATATTGGGATGGGGGCACTACTGGTACGTGGCATAGCCTCAGGCACTGCTGTATATAAAAGGAAAATAATTGGAGTAAAACAACATAATGACTACCAAAATTTATTTGACAGAAAGGATAGCAACAAAGGGAGGAAGGACAGATCTGTAAACTTACTTTGAAATACAGTGCTAGATAATAATAATAATAATAATAATAATAATAATAATAATGATGATGAAGTTCGTACACTGTGCGTATGAAAAGCTACTTGGAGTGCTTAAGGAATAAAGTTGTTTTACTGACTGCAGTTGCCGTTGTGCTTTCCAGCAATAATAATAATAATGTTAGATTAATTACAACTGCAATTGTCTCATTAGAACACATTACTGAGATTAGCCGGAGTCTACTAGACATGCACAGCTGTAACATAATATGAGCAGCCTCTATAAACTGAACTAGTTGTATGTGCAACTGTTTAACAACTACACTGCCTTTGATTATCCGGTGAAGTTGTGTGCTGTAAGTAGGATGTAATTAGGCATGTCTTCCCCCATGCACAACATATATATATATATATATATATATATATATATATATATATATATATATATATATATATGGGTCTACCTTGTTTCATTGAAACTCATTTCCCTGAATTTCATTTCACCCCGACCACTTCGGTGAAAACTCAAATTACTGAAAACTCATTTCACTGAATCTCATTTCACTGAACTGCAGTTAGTATATATGGCACTGTGTAGAGTACTATAAGGTAAGTAAAAGGTATATGCCATTTTCCCACTGTAGTGCTATCCTGGAGTTAGTATATATAGTTGGGGGGGCATGGGGGGCACAGTTGGGGAGGTGTAACCCCCCACCTTGTTTTACATTGTATTTTGCCACAAACTTCAAAACAATACATTTTAAACAATAGACATGCATAGTTGCAACACCAATGACTAACTCTCTCCGAAGACAATATGTACTCAAACTAAGTGGGGGCCAATGCCCCCCACATACCCCCAACTATATATACTAATTCCAGGATCACACTATAGTGGGGAAAAGGGCATATACATTTTACTTTCCTTTCAGTACTCTACACAGTGCCATATATACTAACTGTTGTTCAGTGAAGTGAGATTCAGTAAAATTACTTTTTAAGTTTTCAGTAATTTGAGTTTTCAGCGAAGTGGTCAGGGTGGAATGAAATTCAGTGAAATGAGATTCAACGAAACAAAGTAGACCCATATATATATATATATATATATATATATATATATATATATATATATATATATATATATATATATATTGTGTGTGTGTGTATATACACACACAAACACACACACACACACACACACACACACACACACACACACACACACACATATATATATATATATATATATATATATACATCCATATGTGTGCATGTGTCTATACATGCACACACACACACACACACACACACACACACACACACACACACACACACACATATATATATATATATATATATTTTTTTTTTTGCTGACTGTAAGTTCCAGTCTGTCAATGGCCACTTCTCCTAACTATGTGAAATTGTCCAGAGCTTTAGAAAGTTAAACTACTCATTCTGATAAGTGCTGTGGAATAATGTGTATCCACTGCAGCTACCACAAGCTCAGGCAGATGAGGCCTTGGTTGAATGTGACATCCAAAGAACATCACATTCAGAAGTGTCCCAATGCTAAACTTTAGTGCCACTAATGAAAAAGGAATCAAAGCAGCCAGGGAGAATAGAACCAAAATCCTTCTGATCTTCCAACTTTAAAGCAAATGTGCTACTAGCTGACCAGTCTGGCACTACTACAGAAAAAGCAAAACACCCAGTAATGAACAAGAACACTACTAAACGAGTACTGCAGAGGTGTAACTAACTTCAACAGCTGGCAGACAATGAACAGTAACCAAAAACTAATAACATATCCCCAACATTTAAATTGTCTATTAAATCTTTATTACTTTATTGCTGACTGTTTCCTGTTGTTATACTGAGAAAGTGATGACTACACCTGTAACTGTATTATAAAAACAGGTGTACTAACCCTTGCACCTGGAAAGGCAGGATAAAATCCTCCCGTACTACAGGGCATTCTCTACTATGGTCATCTGGGATGCAAACATATGGATAAGCACTGTACACTCCAGACAGAATAAAAAAATAATACAGTACATCTCAGGAGCTCTCTCTTTTACCTCTTCTCCTCATTGGCAAAGAGGGTCTGGATGGTGCATGCACTGCTCATCAGTATTATTATTAACCACCTGGCAAGATAATGTCAAGCTTTCACCTTATAGTGGGAGACCCTCATAAAATTTCCCCACCTGACAGCTGTAATGGATTCTATGAAGAAGTAAGAGAAAGATCTTGCTCTCCTGCAAGCACCACAAGGGCACCATTCGACTACCAGTGTCATCAGTAGCCATGACCATAATCTAAATCTCATACCAGAGAATCTTGGGCTGGTATCTCTTAGTCACACTCTCTTAGCCACACCTGTTTTCTATTACAAGAATAATACTGTAACACAAAACAAATTAATAGCTTGGCCAATGGCAGGGTTCAATGTTGAACACACCATTTTGAACATGTTCAAAAAGAGAATGCAAGGTGTAAAATATGGCAGGCACAGTTCTACTTTACAGCATGTACTTAAACTAGTACAAAGCCAGTGCCCTTTAGCAACTCCATTACTAGCAGGTCTAAACAGGGCAGTGTAGGGATTTGCCTTTTGATATAAACACACCCACATATGTGCAATGTGCCTTGGAAGTGCTCAGGTGTGTGCACGATGCTGTGTTGACATGTATGTCAGACTGTGTCTCTAGGCATGATGCAGAAAAAGAGATATTCACAGACAGTCATGAGGTGAGTCCTCATTTGAGACTTATTTTGCATAATCATTGCTCTCAGAGGCCATAATCAGTGCAATATAAACAATGGTGGCTGAACAAAAGCTCATTGTGCTAAGGAAGAAAACGTACAGCTTTGATGTGGAAAGAATCTTCACCTGAAGAAGTAATTTACCCTGAGGAAAGCAGAAGTAATAATTGCTGAAGGTATGTGCATCATTTTCCTTACATATTAATAGCTGCAATTGTTAACTAATGTTTCTTTCTTTCTTTCTGTTACCACTGGATGTAGGGAACTCTAAAGTTATTGTAAATGTTTTACCAGGGCTAAAATACTCATTAGAAGCACAGATAACTTATCCACAAGTACTGTGAAGATTAATCACCATGGCTAATAGCTAGTCAACAAATGTAACTAACTAGCCAACTAACTAACTAACTAATGGAAGGTATACCCAACAGCAATTGTCTAATACAACACTTAAAGGTGTTAGGCCAGCACTGCCTTACAGTTACTTGGGTCACTGGGTTCACAGTATCAGCTTGGTACTATAACACTAATAGTGTGCCACTACAGTTTCATCCTACTTCCTTGTTTTGTCTGAAGGTTGCTGTGGTAACAGAAACAGTGTAACTATTACAGCTTCAGCCTTTCTTGCTGTACTTATGGGTAGCTGTGGTAACACTAACAGTGTACTACTATAGCTTCAGCCTACTTCCTTGATGTGCCTGTGGATAGATATGCCTGTGTGGAATGGGGCCATAGCAGGTATAACACCTGAGTGTACTTATGGAAAGACACTTGCTGCAGACTGTATACTCCACTGTAGTCTGTCATGCGTGTGCGCATTGTGGGGGGGTAAGCCATATGGTTGATTGTGAGGGTGTGAGTAATTTAGTGAGTTAGGTTTCTGTGTATGTGTTAGGGGGGGGGTTCTGTTCCAGTTAGTAGATAAATATTGTAAGCTGACTATTATGTCTGCATATTGGCACTCCCAGTCAAGTGAACAGTATGGGTGCTACACTGTAGACAGTGTAGTTTGTTAAACAGATGTTACTTGCATACTCATACACTGTATTCTTTCTCCACACAGCAACATGCCTGAAAGGGGAAAAGAAAGAAAGATCAAGTCATCCCACAGGGAAAATAAATGTTGCCGCAGGACCTCCATCACCATAGTGAGTGGCTTCTCAAGAAGGAAACTTCTGATCGTGCTTGGCAGGATATTCTTTCAGATGTTAAAGATGTCAGCTGCAAAGACCATACCTATAAGAAGGTCAGATGTAGTGTCACAGATATGATATGTGACACTGAAAATTGTGCTGTCCACCTTGCATAAAAAGGAAGAGCAATGGGAGGAGGCCTTGTTGGTCGAACCATCACTGGCAGAGACAGAAGTTTTTTTGGCCTCTCTGCATGGGGATTGAATTCATCATGTCCATGTGATGAAGTGTTAGATCTTGGTGCTGATCTGCAGCATGCCCCTCCATCATCAAATGTTTATGCTCTAGCTATGCACTGTATTTCCTCTTTTATGACATGTCTAGTTTGGTTTGAGCCCTTTATTAGTACATTAGGTACAAGCTACAAGGCCACCTGTGAAAATTTAGGTTATATTACCCAATGTTCCCAATATTTTCCATGCTTATTCATTCTGCACTGATTGTGACATACAGGTGTTGGGTTATATTTTCATTGGATCCTCTGCTTTGGTGTCTTCAAACAGGTGATATTCTCTTTAACACTATGACCATGGAACTTCCAATGCCTAATGCTGAAGAGAGATCCAACTCTGTCAAAGAGAGTGATGAACAGCTAACATTGCTCATGGAGTACTGTGTCAGCACTGGATACAGAATGAGTGTAGACAAGATTCCCTACTTAGACCATGGACACGGCCTCTGAGCCTGTGGACACCACCCAAGGCACACACCACTCACAAAGGAGTGTTTGGTGTATGCAGTCCCAGTCAGGATAGTGTGCTGCCCCTTGTCATCCAGCTATTAATGTCTGCCACATGCTACATAGGACAGGAGGATGACCATGACAGTTTGCATACCATTGCATATGAACTGCATGGGAACAACTTTCACGGAGGCACAGGCTAGCAATACCTCCACCTTTGCAGAGATGACACGGGTGCTACAGATTGTGTGAAATGATGAACTGGGAGTGCACATCCCATTTATGTGACATTTTTGACCAAATCAAAAACATAGTGGTACAAGGCAGGTCCTCCCTTGCTCATATGCATAGTTTGTGGTGTTGATCCACCTCTGCCTCTACAGAAGATAGCCATTCTGCACATGAAAGACCAAGGTCACTATCATGCAGTGCAATCACTTCCACAGTGATATCAGGTGTGGAGGACTGTATGGGCAAGAAAGGATATGGTGAAAGACATCTGGTGACAGACATTGCTCATGGTCATTCAGAACACCTATATCTGACCATGGGCACATTAATACCAGTGAAACTTCTGGTGGAGGGAGCTTACATGAGCAGGGGCAACACAAAATTCCTAAATATCTTCCATTCATGCCATAGACGTGTCCAATAGAATGAGTCACAGTTTAGCAACTACTGCTTAGGCTGTGTCCAAACATACCCAAACATACACAACACTACAGCCCAGAATGCCTCATACTTACAGACAATCAGATACAGGGCTCCTCCCAAACATTTTATAGTAATCCCACCCAAAAGAACTTCAGACATACACACAGTATACTTCAAAGTTTTATTTTGTACAGTACTCATAGTTCATAGGTTCATAGGTAGGTACTAGGCTATTGGCCCTAGGGCCTATATAAGCCTAGCCAAAGGTACCCTGGCTTTCGCCACCCAAGAAAATTATTTTCCTGTGCCACTGTCGAGCAGAGCCACAGAAGTGATCCCCGGGGTGAATTTCCTATCTCCCATCAAATCATCAAGATTTTTCTTGAAGAGTGCTAATGAGGAGCTGTGTTTGATATAGATAGATAGTTTGTTCCAGAGTATGGGAAGTCTCTGTGACAGGAATCTATCCCTCCAGTATGTTCTGTTTATTGTTGTGATGAGGTTTAGGTCCCTAGAGCATGTTACTCGTAGGGATTGGGATTTCTTTAAGTGGAGCATGTCTAAAAGCTCTGGGTTTGACATAGCTTTCTGTGTTAGGCAGAGATCGCCTCTGAGTAGGCGATATGCAATGGAGTAAAGCTGCAGTTGTTTGAGACGGTCTGCATAGGGCATCTCTTTGAGGCTGGTAATCCTCTTTGTGAGGTATTTCTGTGGCCTTTCCAATTGTTGTAGATGTCTTGTGAGGTACATACCAAAGGGGGCATTGTACTCTATAATGGGTCTAATGAGTGATGAGTACAGGGGAACAATGATCTCTTTTTTCCTGGATGAGAAACCTTTTCTGATGAGGTGTGCCACGTAGAAGGATTTCCTGACTACTGTGGCGATGTGATTATCAAAGGAGAGACTACTGTCCATCTGTGTCTCAAGGTCTCTTATCACACTTTTGGTGTTAAGTAGACTACCACCTATGTGGCAGTTCATGGGTACTGAGTTTTTACCAAAAGGGATGACAATGCACTTTTTGGCATTGAGCTTGAGGCCATGGCTTTGACACCAGGCATCTGTCTCAGGGAGGCCCTTTTGTAGGATGTCCACATCTTTTGGAGTTTTGATTATGGCTCCTTGTTTGCAGTCGTCTGCGAACTTCATTAGCCAAAGACCTTCTGTGTTGGCCTGTACTTCAGAGAAGTAGATACCAAACAGGAGAGGACCCAGGACTGAACCCTATGGTACTCCACTTGTCGCTGGTTTGAAGTTGGATTTGGAGTCTGCTACTTTCACTGTGTGGGTTCTGTCAGTGAGCCAGTTTGCAACCCATCTTGTGACATAGGGATTTATACCTAGTTTAGTGAGTTTATCTATAATTCCAGAGTGGGGGATGGTGACGAAAGCCTTGGCGAGATCTAGATAGGCTGTGTGAATGACCTTACCCTCATCTACGGCTTTGGTGACTTCTTCAAAGAAGTCTATCAGGTTTAGGAGACATGAAATGCCTTTTACAAACCCAAACTGGGTGGGGTCCTGAGTTTGGAGATTACCAATGTCATTGTTTATAAGTTCCATGATGATACGTTCATAGCCTTGCAGACCAGGCTCGTTAGACTAATGGGGCAGTAGTTTCTGGGGTCTGTGGTGGCTCCCCCTTTGTGGAGTGGGATAACTGTTGCTGTGCGCCATTCAGTGGGCACTTAGCCTGAGGTGAGGCTATGATTGAACATGGTACTTAGGTGGAGTGCCACTTTCTTCTGTAGTTCATGTAGAACACAGCCTGGGATGTCATCAGGTCCCGTGGATGCTGTGTTCTTGGCTTTGGATAGTGTGTTTTTTACCTGTGCAGCCACGATTACAGGAACTGTGCATTCTTCCGGTATAGAGATGGGCTGTTTAGGGGGTGACAGGGGGGTAAAGTTAGCACTGAACCTATCTGCCAGGATGTTGGCGATATCAGTTGGTTCTGTATATTTAGTGCCATTGTGTTGTAACTCAGAGCAAATCTGAGTGTTGCCATTGAGAGTCTTGACATAGCTATAGAATGCTTTGTGGTTGTCTTTAGAGTCAGTGGAGATTTTGTTTTCATAACTAGCTTTGGAGGATTTTATGAGGGATCTCAGCTTCTTACTGAGGCTGACCAGGGAGTTTCTCCAGTCATGGGATTTTAGTCTTTTTTGCAACAGTTTCTTTCTTCTGTTGTAGAGTTTGTTTATGGCAGGGGACCACCAGATTGACTTCCTTTTTTGGAGGCTAGCATCTTGGTTCTGTTAGGGATTGCACGATCCATGCACTCGTGTAAGTGCTTATAAAGTGCATTTGTGTAGGATTCAGCAGTCATACCTCTATTGTCCATCAGCATGGGTGTCGTGAAGTTTACCATTTCTGTCTTAAGAAGCGTGAAGTTGGCTTTGGAGAAATTTTTTACTGTGGTTTCCCTAATGTGGGGTGGGGGGGGGGTGTGGGTGTCTGGGGTGATTAGCTTGTGGTCGGATCTGACCAACAAGGAATTGACCTCTGGTGTGGAGCACCGGTTGCCCATGTTGGTAATAACCAGGTCTAGGATATTGCTGCCCCTGGTGGGGGTGTGGATAAGTTGATCCATGGCATTGGAATTTATGAATTCCAGAAAACTTTGAGCACAAGAGTTGGTACATGAGTAGTTTTCCCAGTTAATGGTAGGGTAGTTGAAATCGCCCATTATTAGGGTGTTAGGTTGTACCCTAATATTTTCCAGTGTATTAAGAAATGAGGAGTGGGAATCCTGGGGCATGGTGGGGGATCTGTAGCAAGTTACAATTTGTATTGCTTTCTTGCCCAGAGTTAGTTGCACATGAATAATCTCGGCTGCATTATGCTGAGCAACTAGCCTGGAGGTGTAGATTTCCTTAATGAATATGGACACACCTCCGCTTTTAGTATTTTGGTCCAGGTTAGGTGGGTAAAAGGTATGAATTATAGCCTGGTAATGCAGGGTACTACCTGGAGCCTTGAACCAGGTCTCTGTCACTGCACAGATGTCGATGTACTCCATTTTAAGGAGTGCCTCAAGAGAGTGCATTTTGAGGTTTAGACTTCTAGCATTGAGTAGCAATACCCTCAGATTCTTCTTGCCTGTACCTGTTAGGGTGGTGAATTAGTCATTTGAACCTTGCCTAGAAAAGGCACTATAGGGGTGGCTAGAGCTTTAGCCAGTATCCAGAATCCCAGGGGTGACAGGTGCAGGCCATCTCTGGCAAAGCATTGTGGCTTGTCGATCATGTCATCCCAGGCAGACAGATACTGGATCCCCTTAGAATGACACCAGAAGCTTAGCCAATTGTTGAAGTCAATCATTTTGTCCTTGTACTGTGGTATCATTCTGGGTGATGGCAGGATGCTACTCAGGGCTAGGGTCATACCTGCCTGGGCTACAAGATTGGACAGCTCCTCCATGTCCCTTTTCATGTAGTCCAAGGAAGTATGTCTCAGGTCATTCACACCAACATGGACAATGACAGAGTCATATTTGTACTTGTTGTGGAGTGACCCGAGTGCATACATTATGTGGCGGATCCTGGCACCTGACAGGCAGCTGACAGTAACTTTGTCCTCACACACATCCCTGTGGAAGACATTGCCTACTTTTTTGCTCCCCATCTGTCCCAATTTTGAAAACTGAATTCTGCTCTTTGTATTTTTTTACTTGGGTAGTCTACGTCTACTGCACACTGCATCAGTAAGCACAGTCTGGTATTGGACTTGCATTAATTACTTTCTCTGTAGTGTACATGCTTTACTATGGGAAATGCTATGTGTAAGCCTCTGCCTTTTGTCAGTACATTGGAAATCTGTGCCCGTCTCTGTCTGGCATGTTTATTCCCTGCTGCTGGGTCCTCCACTGACTCCTCATTTTGTTCATCCTCTACTGCCTGGAGCACTGGGAGATGTTCATCTTGCATTTGGAACCCCCCCCCGCTGCAGCTGCTTCCTCATTATCATGTTGTGTAACACTGCACACACTGAGAATATTTTAGTAGAAGTACCAGGGCCAAACTGCAGGGCTCCACCAGATACATCCAGGTAGTGAAACCATGCTTTAGGAGTAACAAACACATACTGAGCATAGAAATGGGTTTGTGATATGGCATAATTGTACATGTTAAGTGTTAGCAGAAAATAGGGTTGTTCCGGCTGAAGAGTCCCAGTTCAAAACGTAAAATTAGAATTCAAAATGATAAAACCACGGAGTCACCATGAAGAAAAACGTTTCTGCAATTGTATAGTATATAGTACAAAACTTTTATTAACGGTAAGCGCTTTCGCGTATCAGGGATACGCTTCCTCAGACCATAAATTAAAACAAGCTTTGCCTCCTTTTATATAGTCAAGCATACATCATCAAAACATTTAAATAATTAAGAAATTAATAAATCAATCAATTAACGTAATTGACATTTTTTTAAAATCCTTCAAGTGACAGTGTCACATAAAATCATTCCAAGTGTTAAAGCACATGGCCAAATATATTGCATTTGTTTCCTTGATGTTTAAAGAAATGCATATTTTTCATGAAATATAGAGAATATATAAATAGTGTATAAATAAATGAATTAAGATCAATAAGCATCAAATAAATAGATAAATTAATAGAACATTATACCATTTTAGTACAAAACAACATAAATATATAGGACTCAGCACTTGAATGTGATAACAAATTCTGAAATGTATACGTATGGTTACATATCTGCCAGTCTAACTAATCTGAAGTATATATAAACATATTATTAATATCGACAATGTAATTCATCATTCAAATTATGGAAAAATATATGTTGATATTAGTAGCAAAATTCATCATATAGTACACTATATAAAATATAAATCCTAAAATATTTATTAAAATATTTAAAATATTTAAACCACAAAAATTTTTTGGTATTAATGTGTGAAGACTATAGTAAATATAATTAATCATCATCTAAAAATATATTCATTGTGAATTATAAATTATCTGCGAGATTTAAGATGCGATCTGAGTGATACATAAGTATTTAAGCCAGGGGAATGATGTCCCCTGAGTTTAAAAATCTACTGTAATTCTTTTTGTTCGAGATGGGACATATAATCACCACCTCTTGTACTTTGTTTAATAATTTGCAAAACTCTAAAAACAAACAAATGGTCAGGATTAAGCTTAGTATGCCTAGCTAAGGCATTCAATTTATTTTTACATCTAATATCATACAAATGATTGTAGATTCTGTTTTTTAATTTTCTCGTAGTCAATCCTATATAAAAAACAGAACAAGATGTGCAGGTGGCTAGGTAAATCAAGCCAGAAGTATCACAGGAGGCTTGAAATCTCGGAACGAGTGGTGAGTCCGTGGTTTTATCATTTTGAATTCTAATTTTACATGTTAAGTGTCATAGTCTACAGATTTCAAATGGTTGTCATCAACAAGGGTTCCAAGGCATATTCGAAATCACTAATAAGATGCCACTGGGAAAAGTCACCCTTCACAAATCACTAATAAATCTCACATGTAACTGCTTGGCAGGGATGCATTACAGACATCCTGGCAGCTGACGGAGTGATACCATTTATGGTAAGGCCCTTATTTTAATGTAAGTGCAGTCTATGGTCCTTAGCACTTCAGAGAAATGGGCTATATCATAGAAATTCCACATGGTGCTAGCTCTCTACTGTGTGGTACTTAGGAACCACATACACCCCCCTACACACACACACACACACACACACACACACACACACACACACACACACACACACACACATACACACACACACACACATACATGCTGCAGCATGGCATCAAGACACTGAAAAAAAAGTATTCTCAGGGCAGGTTCCTAAAATATCCCACTTTGTCTCGTGTTAGTCACTGAAATGTCCCAGTGGCCAGTATATGTAAAGCCATGCATATAATACTATTCACTGGGATAAAGAATCCATGACTTCCAAGAGCCTGCAGATAAAGCAGATACATTAGTCAGCTCCTGTATGATGTCCCTGTCCAGATGATACCAGTCTACAATGCTGGTGTCATGAAGACAATGTAATGGTAAGCACACTAAAATGACATGGTGCTTCTGAGGGTGACAATGCACACCACTGTTAGTTGTAGTGGCAATAATAGCCTGTTGTATGTACACAATGACTAATGCTGTGGCCCCTCCTAGCATATTTCCATGGCTCCCATGCATATACACCAGGATTTTACTGCAGTCATTAGCAACAGAGTTTGTACTTCACTATCTTTATACTTTCTGAATTGCTCTGCTGTCTTGTTTTCCTCAGTTGCATCCCTAGAGTCATCATGTTAATGTTGTTGTTCATTACCATGTCATTATTTCCCATTACCATATATTTCAAGCAACTATGTTGCTCTGTCTCCAACACTCACACTCAGTGCATTCCTGAATTGTACATATCCTTAAAGTGGCCACTTCTCATGCACACCTACCTATGACAATATGCCAAATGTTTCTGAATACTGGAGATTGTTCTTCTATTGTTTCTTTCTTGATGCATGTTTACATGTTTCCTGAGTAGCTGTTCACTTCAGACACTAGATGGCGATGTTCCTTAACTTACAATCAGTCAACGGGCCATGATAGTTGCCATATTTCATTTATCTATCTCTCTCTTTTTTGATACACTCTTTTTGCTCGGCCATCCACCGCTGGCTGTCAGATGCTCCTGCTGCACCTGCTTCATCTCCAAGTCTCAGAAGTCAGCTGATGTGATCTGAGTTCAGGACCACAAGGGAGATAGAGACCTGCCAGAGCAACATCACACTGTGGACAAAAACAGAATATCTTGCTTTTGCTCTACTTGTAGACCCCTCCCCATGCATGGGAAGTGTAACTATGCAATCTCAGAAAACATTGAATGTCTGCTTTTGCACCCTGAATTTTAAATGCAGAATCCTCTCCTTGTTCCTACCTCCTGATAACAGTGGCAGCATCAACTAGAAAACCCATCTATCTCCCTGGGATAGGTGAGCTAACAAAATGCTAGTCTTCTTTCATATCCCCAAGCAGACTCCTCCAGTAGCATTTAAGACTACTAATGGAATATAGGTTTCCTGGGTCAAGTAAGAGCTCTAGCCATCTGATTTACAGAGCTGGCCATATTTTCATTGTTCCTGTTCCAGTATACAGCATGCTTTTGCATATTGGATAGCTGATTGAAGCATATTTACCGAAACTGTTTTCTGATAGGAAATTCTAGTCTTGATCTGCTTGGGGCACATGCTTTGGGAAACAGTTCAATATTTCTCAGTGTGGCTGAAAACCCACAAAGGCACACCCATGCAGGGGTCTTTCACCACTGCAC
This sequence comes from Protopterus annectens, assembly GCF_019279795.1. NCBI lineage: Eukaryota > Metazoa > Chordata > Ceratodontiformes > Protopteridae > Protopterus > Protopterus annectens. Next base: position 1,079,953,278 of record NC_056729.1, read on the forward strand.
TGCAAGGTTTGTTAGAACTAATTTCAGAGTAAAACTGCAACTCTGGAATAAGAAGACAAACACCTTTAAGTGATCCTTCCAAAAGACAAATGTCCTTTGACTGAAACACCTACTCCTATCTGTTTTATAACTGCTATTCTCAATGATCCAGTTAATCTTTCTTGCCCACAGATGCATATAATTTTTTCATGCTCTTCCCTTCCACCAGTTCCACTGACAAAGATTTAATTCTGTGATTTATTTGTCACTACTTAACCCTTAAGTTGATACTTGCTATAATAAAACTGCAAAGTTTGCACAGTATCTACTTATACTGTATGTCACATTGCTGCCTAGCACTAAAGCAACTTTCTTGGTTTGAACTAGTCATTCTCCTAGTATACAACCAACTGACCATGGCCCATCAACTACTCTATCAACCAGACAAAACTCCTACTCTTCTTAACCTCCTGCAACCATACTCTGACAGTTGTGCTTTGCATTCCACAAACAAATCATTGTTACAAGTATCCAAAGCTAACAACTCAGCTGGAAAATCTCTGTTCTCCAAGTGCATAGCAAAACTTTGGAATTCTCTCCCCACAAACATAAAAACTATTACCAGCACCACAAAATCCAGAGACCCTTAAAACATATCTAACCAAAACTTGGATATGCTCTTGCACCAACCCTGGTTAAGAAAAACATCCTTTATTTAGCAAACCTCCCAATGAAAACTAATATATTATTACTGCATGCTTATGATCTCTGAACTTAGACTCTGCCTTTTTTGTCTTTAAACACCTGACATTAAATGAAATGGAAATCAATTATTTCTGTAAGAAAGGTTGTACTGCATGGAAAAAAATAAATAGCTGTACTGTTTATTCATTTCTCTTTAACCAACCAAATAAGTCATCCCTCTTTTGTATCTAGATGTGTATTGGTAGAACCAGTGTTTTCCTCTCTATGTATTAATGTGTAACTTCTCTTCCCGGGCCTCCACTGAAAAAGGACAACTTGTGTCCAGTCGGAGTTTCCCGGTAAACAAATGAAAAATAAAGTAAATAAATAAACACTTTAGCCGCATTCTCAGGATCATTCATATATCTATAGCCCTATATTTGCAGGTATGTACCTCTGTCCTAAGCAAATTATTTTTACTGCTTGAAATGACTCAGTGTCATCACTACCAGAGCCCAAATGGACTATTTGCTCTTCATGAGACAGATGACTAGGTATCAGAAGCAAGTTCACCATGCTTTCTATCCTGGATCTTCTGGGCCCTATGACCTTATCAGTTTCCATGGAACAGAATGAAGGTTGGAACCACCCCTACCTAGGGTGAGAGCTGAAACCTACTTTTTACCCTGGATCAAGCCCATCGGTAAAACTCTCTCTACAATGTAAGGGTCATGTAGTAGGGAGTGAGTTAGTCTGTAGCCATGCCATCTCTGGCCTTCCCTCCCTGGAATTTCTAACCACCAAATGGCTGATCTCAAAGAGGTCCACTAATGCTGCCAGGTCTTTGATAAATACACTTGCCTCTATAAACATGTCTTCCAAGTACTTGCACTGTGCTCAGCAGTGCTTGTCAGTGCTTGCTCAGTACATCCACATTTCATAGGTTCATAGGTTAGTACTAAGCTAACTGTCCTTGTGAGCCATTGTAAGCCTAGTCAATTATCCCTTGTGAGACTCAAACCCTCCACCTTGTGTTTGTAAGGCAAACACCTTAACCATTAGGCCACCCTCTATTTATTACTTTACTTGACTGGAGTAGTCCAAATGGGCTGTGGTAGCCGTTTTTGGCAGATGCTTGGTGAGAAAAGCTCCAGTTACAAAATAGGCAGCTTTATATAACAGAAAAAAATGTAATGCTTAAAGTTAGAATATACATACAATAACCGACAGGCAGCTATACTAGAGAAAATCCGCAATCAGTAAAATACAGAGTTATTATTAAACATCAGTACAAAATAAATTGGCATATACAGTTGAGGTTTAAAATGCAAATTACAATTTTACATTTGTTGGTAGGAGAAATAAGAGGGAGTATGGGAGATATGAGCAGAAAGCAGAAAGGAGGTGATAAGAAAACAGAGTAGGTGATGAAAGATACCAATGTCTGTACATTTATTAGATGATCTAAAGACAAAGAAAGTCATAGAGATGTTGAAGTAGACGTAGAAGGTAGTAAGCATGAGTTTTGGTTTTGCTGAAGGGAAGAACTTGTCAGGGGAGAAGATGAGATTGTAGAAGTAGCTGCAAGCTAAAGGATAGAAGACAGGCATTGGGAATTTGGCTTTGTTGAGATATATAGGTGTAATGTAGGTATGCAAGGGCCAGGGTAGCCTAGCCTGGGGAGGTGCAAAAGCAGAGCCAAGGGTATATAAGTCCTATATTAGCAAGTTTTTTTTAATCAGGATAGGATGGTTTGTTGACTGATGGTGGTAGGAATAGCATTCCCGATTTTGGAGACAAAATTGGAATACAAGCACTAAGCAGCAGAGTAGTAGGTTGTATTCATGGTTAATAGGGACTTGTTGGTGGAGTACACTGATCAGTTGTGGACAGCTTTAAGGCTCCACTGAGGCTTTAACTGCAGGACACTTTTGAGGTTTGTAGATTATATTATGAACAGTTGCTAACTGGTGATTCAGAGATAGTCTGTAAGTTCTAGCCAGCGTAACTGTTTTAAGGCTAGACGGTAGTGGGATTTAGCAGACTGGTTAGTAGTGACTTCATTACTGTGTTATAGCATTGTTCAATTTTTGTTAGTATAGATTGCTGAAGGTTAATTGTTCATTGACTCTTTAGTAACATACCTCTCAACCAAGAAATCAGGACACAGCTAAAAATAATGTGGGGACACAGGGCTAAAATCTTGGACACATTTTAAATATTGCTCTTTTTAAAAAAGTTGCTAGAATAACAGGTTTCGTACTAGCATCCATTTTTTGAAGGGTATAAAATTTGAAGCTCATATGTATGTCATTATTAAACAACTTCAGTCTTCACTGCTTTGCCAGAAAACCACAAATTCTAAGATGAACGGACCAAAAAAATCTGAACTAAAATTCTGTTTATTAAGGACCCTGGAGCTCCCTAAACCCTATAGTACCTTTAAAACTAAACCACAGTGGGTGTTAAAGACTTAGACCCTCATTTCTATTTAAAACTAGATGAAAGCAGAGCATAGCTCTCAACCTCTTAGCACAATAAATCTGGACAAAGCCAAAAACATATAAAGCCCCCAAAATAGGGACACATTTTAAATATTGCTCCTATAAAATTAGAAAGTTGCTAGAATAAAAGGTCTTGTGTTATCATACATTTTCTGAAGGATATGAAGCCTGAAACTTGAATGCCTGTCATTAATCAGACTTCAGTCCTCACTGATTTGCCTCAAAAATTCAGAAAATCACAAATTTTATGAGGAACAGACCAAAAATATGAGGGAAAAATATGGACATTATGCAAATATCTGGACAGTTGAGAGGTATGAAGCAGAGGTTAAGAGCTTTACTTCCCGTTTAAGTTTAAAATGATACAGTATTTTAGGGGAACTGAATTTAAGGGGAGCTTCTAAACCCACACATCTTCCTTTAAAAGTAAAGAGTCGTGAGAGTTAAGTGGGTGAAAGCCTTTAGTAATACAACTAACAATGAGAAGTATGTGACAGACTCTTAGGAGCCAGTATAGCACGAGGTTACACAAAGTACTTAAAGCACCTGACCTCCTGCTACAAGTACCTGTTAACATCTTAGCTGCCCATTTCATGTACAGCTTCGGGAATGTTAACTACTTCATTGGATTTACATTGCTTTCCTGTGCCACTGAATCCTACTTTTGTGCTGAAAGGAAAAGAAAGTGTACTCATTTCTTAATTCCTTAACTGCTCATGCTTAGTGCAAAAATATTCATCATATCAAAGTTTACTGAAGCAGCTGGCTTTCCAGTTTCAGTTAAATTATTTAGTACCATATATAGATCTCATCTTCTTTGTTCAAGAATCAGGGACAAAGCCAAAATCAGGTAGATTTTTAAAGATTATTTTAATCCACTTAGAATGGTAATTAAGCAGCAGATGTTGCACAGATATGTATTTTTAAAGAATAAGAAGTAAAAAATAAAATGTGGAACCTACTGGAATCCACAGATATTTACCAGAACATCCAAAATAACAAGGTTAAGGAAAAATATCAAACAAAATCAGTGATGCTTAAGAGCTATGATGGCATATATCAGTGGTTTCACACATTACACAATATTATAATACTGATTTTCATCTGTTAACATAAGAATAAATGACCAACACAAGAGGCTCAAGTAGTGTAATAAGGCAAATCCAACAAATGAGTAGCAAGTCCAATGACTTGGAATAAAATTTGTTTTAGTTATTACACCGGTGCTTTGTATTCTTGTCCTACTATTGCACAAGTACTGGAGCTTTACCTATGGATTTATGTCTAAGCATATTTGATCCTTAGATTGTGTAGTACCAGTATTTATCTTTGGATGTGTTGTTTTCATTGGACTTGCTACTCATTTGTTGGATTAGCTTCATTACATTACATGAGCCTCTTGTGCTGGTTATTAGTTTCTTGGCTGCACATTCATATGTCACATACAACTGAATTTTCTTTTAGATGATGTTTGTTGTTTGTCTTTCGGCTTTTCCCGGTTAGGGGTCGCCACAGCGGAACTCCAGTCTGCTAATAATTGGCAGTTGTTTTTTATCATGTCAAGTTGCCAGCCCAATGCCCAACCTTCAATGAAGATACGCCCATTCAACGCATATCTTTCGAACGCCCACTTGACCGCGGGGAGGACATGCAGACTCCACACAGAAGGCAGTCCCAACCAGTCGAGAATCGAATGGGAGAACCTCTTGCTGTGAAGCGACAACGCTACCGCTGCATCACCGTGGAAGTATATATGATGCTATCTGTAATTACTTATGGACTGTCTTACCAGGCCTGGCTCTATAAATAATTGTGTGACAGTTTTTGAAAAGCATGTCAGAAAGATAGATAGCACTTATCAACTTAAACCTAACTCAGGTGTCTGTATAGAATACTTCATAGTAAACCTTTACAAATGGCTGGCATAACATTATCATTTTATTTTTGCAGCAATTGTTCAGCTGAGGTACCTTCTATGTGCCATATACATACAATCACTGATGCCACACAGGATTTTACTTAGTGGTGCATTTTGTTCCCATGAGCAGTTGTAGTTGAAATGGCAAATCTCCATTTTTGCCTCTCTAGGTGAGCATGAACAAAGGCTGTTGCCGCTTCAGGTTTAGTTTCCTGCCATGTATGTATTGAGCAACAGAATGGTGTGGGCCTTCCACAAGACACTGATTTGGATTAAGCAGTAAATGGATAATTAATTATGTTCATCATATTGATCACTGCTGCAGTACCCTTAGCTATATGCATTATATCCTGCCAAAGATATAATAGCTAGCCAGCTTCCAAAGCTTTGGGGTACCTTCAACTCTCCCAAACTGTCAAGTAGCTTGTACTGAGCTGACTAATAGACAAGTTTGAGTGTGAAGCCCTTCAGAGCTGTACTGCCACTAAAGAGTACGCTCCTCTGAGGCTTCTCAGGATCAATTGTCAGCTTGTTCTTTCCTTTGCTGGGCAGATAAGCTCCCTTTAACCCACTCACCCTCCCCCTTTTTTTGCCAGAAAGTGTTAATCTCAATTGTTTTCTTTGGCAACAGATTGCATCAGACAAATGGGTTCTGAATATCATTCATCAAGTTTACAGATGGCATTGGGAGGAAATTCTTCCATTTCAGGGGAGGGGCTCATTCCTATTCCTCCAAATCAGACTCTTTTGTTCTTAGTGCTAAAGAAAGAAAATGCTTGGAGACCAGTTCTGAATCTTTCTTTCCTACATCTCTTTGTGATTTTGCGCTAATTCAAAATTATGTCACTTTGCATCCTGTTACCTCTTCTTGCTGTTTCAAGTTTATTTATTTATTTATTTATTTATATTTGTTGACTGGGAGTGTCCTACTGGATGTAGGTCCATTTTCAGCGGAGGCCCGGGGAGAAAAGCTCCACAGTTAAAATAAACAGACAGTAGTTACATTGGATTTCATAGCGATTAACAATTTACAAAGCAATTACTTACAACATATTTACAGATAACGAACATAGTACATAGTACAAGTTTCCTTGTAACACTCCTTCCTCATTTGAATTTTTTGATAACCTTAGATTTAAATAATGCTTATCATCACATTCCTATTCATACAGACTTCAGCTGTTAGCTTAAAGTTTTGTGTGCCTCGATAACATTATCAGTTCTCTGCCATAGCCTTTGGGCTACCCACTGCTCCAACAGTGCTCACAAATGTCTAGCCCTGTCATAGTCCCTTGCAGGTAACAGGGTATCCATCTTTTTGCATGATTAGACAACTTGCTTATCTTTGCAGAATTCAAAGAGTCAGGAATCTCAATTTCTTGGGTGAGAGTCTCTTACACAAGCGGAGATTCAAAGAGAACAGTCAAAAATCTTTCTTGACTCCCTCACACAGGATCGAGTTCCTAGGATGTCAACTAGAAACCTCAGTTCAAAGAGCTTTTCTTCCAGAGGAAAAAATAGATCCTTATTTAGATCTGTTTCTAAGGTTTTCCACTCAGATTCTGGTTGCTGTGAGGGAATACTTGAGGATCTTGGGTCTCATGATACCCCTGGCAAGACTCCACATGACAGAGATACAGTGGAATTTGAAATCTCTTTGTTCACAGGATCAATACCCTTTATATTTTCAAATTCCTGGAACATATTTGTTATGGTGAGTATAACAAAAGGTAATAACCTCAGGCAAAAATTTGGAAACAATCTGTTTTGACACAGGTTGCTCCTTTTTACCTTTACAAGAAATGAATAGTTGATTAAAATGTCTGAGAGATAGAGTTTTGTCAAGTTCCTGAATTGTATGTGGATATCCAAGGTATGGAATATTTTTTCTCCCTCATTTTTAGGTTCAGTAAAGAAAATAGGGAGGTAGATAGTTTGTCTTAAAGTAAACTTGGATACCACTTTAGACATAAAGACAGATTAGTTCACAAAGAAACCCTGTCTCTGTGGAAATTGAGATAAGACTGGCCCAACATAAGAGCTTGCAACTCAGATACTCTTTTTGCAGAGGTCAGAACAATCAGTAAAACTGTTTTCTATTTCAAGAAAAAAAAAAAAAGAATCTCAGGTTAGCCAGATGAGCTGGTTAAAAAGGAGCAAGTCTTAGTTTCTCTAACACAAAAGTACGATCCCAAGGAGGAGCATCTGGTTTTAGTCTGTTATGCAATACTCCTTTCAAAAACATTTTGACATGAGTATGCATTGAACGAGGGGGATCCATAGGCAGACATGCTGAAATGGCCAACAAATGAACCTTGATAGAGAAGTAAGATATGTCACAGGAAAGTAAGTCACACAAATATTGTAAAACCAGAGAAACACTAGCTCTGAATGGCTGCTGGTTAAATTTTGTCACCAACTAGAAAACCTTTCCCATTTGCTAAAATATGATTTTGCAGTATCAGGCTTTCTTCTCTCCATTGGTTCCTGCTGTACCTCCTCAGTAAACAAGTGGCTAAAGGGCATTAAGATCCAATCATCCAGGCAGTCAGTTGAAGTTGTTTGGGATTATGATGTATCAAACATCCCTGTTCTTGCATGAGTAGATTCAGTCTGGTTGGAAGATTGTGATAATTGCCACTGTCACATTCCAGATAAAAAGAGAAATACTGATGCCCTGGCTAGAAGGGGTCATCACAATGATCTTGGGTGATTCTTTCTGAATCTTCAGAAGTACCATGGAAAGCACTGGAAATGTTGAAAAAGCATACAGGAACATTCCTGTCCAAAAAAAAGAAAAGTATGGAGTCCTGGAACAGAATTCTGCCTGCCGATTGTTTAGAGATGAGGCAAAAAGGTCTACTTGAGGAACTTCCCACAGCTGGATCAAATTTCAAAAGATCCCCTGATCTAATTTCGTTCATGAAGGTCTGCCTTTGTCTTGCTCATCTTGTCTAACACACACTTTTGCTCTTAATTTTGGATGTCTGTAGTGTAAGATTGTGCTGTAAAGCTATAACCCATGCTAACATGGCTAGTCTTCATTGGGGTTATGATCTGGTTCTCACTTACTTGTTTATGTACTACATTACTGTGGTATTTTCTGGAACAACTTGAAGTGGTCTTGGGGACCAAAGATGATTCAGACCAATGAATGCCTTGATAAGGGCAAGCATCTTTTTTATATTCACATGCTTGTGTCTTTGCTGTTCCAGATGCCTTGCAGTTGTATCCCCCTTGACACTGCTTCCAAAGCAAAGTCCTAGATGTCTGTGGTAACTGACTGCTTTGGAATAGGAGGGGAGAAGGGGATATCTGGATTCACAGATATTTGATGTCTCCACCAAGAGATTTCTCTTCTCCCAGATCCCAGAACTGGAATCTGAAAAGAAAATTGGTGTTGGTGCTTAGATCAAAGAGACTTCCCAAACCATTGTATCGTTCTCATGTACTGTCTTGCAAGAGCTATTACGAGTATCGTAGATGTGATGAGACCCATTATCCAGAGGTATTCCTTCACAGTGACTGAAGTATGAGGGAAAAACCCCTGAAATAGTTGTAAATGATCAATTTTTTTCTTGTGGATGAAAATCAAAAAAAGTACAGATATTCAACACAGAAACACTCAAATGCTGCAGGTATGACAAAAACAATGTGAAAAAAAAGTGCCAAAACAGTGGATATGTTAATGTTAAGTCTTAACTTGCTAGGCTATGATTGAAGAGTTATGCAACTGTGGCACTTAGCTATCAGAGGGGACTTGATAAAAAAAAAAAAAAAAAACTTGGGTCAGAAAATGACTCAGGTACCCACTACTCTCATTAAAGTAAAACTAAGGCAGCTCTAATTAAAGACTGTGAAAAGTGTCGAAAAGTGCAAATATTCAAAACAGAAACTCTCAACAAAAACAATGTGAGAAACAAGTACCAAAACAATGAATATGGTAATGTAAGTGTTACCTTTTGCAGAGTTTATCCGATGCCAGCAACACACTTTTTCTCAAGTAGTGTATTTGCCAAATGTCACCAAATGCCCCAGGCACAGAGACTCAATGTTTTAAATAAGCTAGCCATCTAGTCAATCAAACAAAGGAACAATAAGACTTACAACATCAATTTCCAGCTCAAATGGGCACAAACTATCCTATCTTACTACAAGAGTGTAGACCACAAACCTTCCAAATGTAAAATGATGGGTTTGGGGCAAGCTGCACTTGTCACTATTTATTTCCCCCCACACTTCTTTATGGTTCTCCCATCCTTAATAACCTTCAGGCATCGCAAATGTCATGCTATAACAAAGTTGCTAAATTTGCAGCAAATACTCCTTTCAGAACTCACCAGTATATAGCTTAGAAAGCCTACATTGATACATAGCATCTTACCACTTACAAATTTACCCAAAATCCATTTGCTTGGGCAGCACTTAATAATGTTCTACACAACTATATTCCTAGTCAATAATTACAATACAATGATCAAAAACTCCTCTCTGTTCAGAACCACACATAGCTTTCAACCAATCAGAGACAAATCTCAACAGAATCGAGGACAGATCCTCAAATAATCAGGGACAATCAGGGACATTTTTAAAATATTTTCAAGATTTACTTGAAACAATTGCAGAATAAGAGAATGTGAAATAATATAGATCACCTGAAGTAAAAAGTCTATAGCTCAAAATTATTATCATTATTTATTAAGTGCAATTTACCATTTTTTCTTCTGCAGTCACCAGTTTTAAGAGGGATAAAGAGGGACAGACCTAAAATTTGAGTCTAAATCAGGGACGTCCCTGAAAATCAGGGACAACTGAGAGGTGTGCAAACCTATCAAATCTGCTGTGCACTGTCTGCACTCATACAATGTTGCTAAGGCCTAGAACTCCTTATCTGTATCCATCAGGTCAATCCCGTCCCTTCCATCCTTTAAAACCATTCTGAAAGACTTCCCTGCAAAAAGCTGTCTCTGTTCTTGCTCAGCACCTGGATAAACTATATCCCTAAATGTGAACAAATACTTGTTCATACCTTTCATCTACTTAATCTCCCTTCTTCACTCACTTCCTCACTTCTATTTATTTTTCTCCACTGCTTTATCTCTATATAGACCATAAGCCTGTTTTCCTCTCACTTCATATTGCAATTCCTATTTGTATTATACTAACTTACCTTTAATTTCTCTATAAACTGGCTAAAATTTCTCTGTTAAATCATTGTCATATAACTAGTATCTATTCTTAATCAATGGTTTCATATTATGTCTAATTTAGTATACTTATTTAAATTGTAGTTGTTTCTGTATTAGTTTTAAAGTCTGTCAAATTATTCTTAAAATGTTTCGTAATACTTTGGAGATTTTCTTCCCCTGGGCCTCCATTGAAAATGGACTCCAACCCACTCAGACTTTCCCTATAATCAAATGTCAATTAATAAAATAAATAAAAAAATAGGAATGGGATGACAAGCATCTTTTAAATCTAAGATTACTAAAAAATTCAAATGAGGAAGAAGGGGTAACGGGTTATAATATGGAAACATTTTAAACTTGGGCACATACTGGTTTAGAAAAGTAAGATTCAAAAACATACCTCTCAACTGTCCAGATTTTCACAGAATGTCCAAATTTTGCCTCATATGACTGGTGTTTCCCTCTTAAAATTTGCACTTTCATTGATTGTTGTGGAAAATCAGTGAGCGGAGGATTGAATTAATTAAATAGTGGCAGGCATCTGAGTTTCAGACTTCATATCCTTCGGAAAATGTATGGTAACACAAGACTTTTCATTCTAGCAACTTTCTAAGTTTATGAGAGCAATATTTAAAATGTCCACCTATTTCTGGAGCTTTCTACCCCCATTATTGTTTGCTTTGTCCAGATTTTTCTTTGTGCTAAGAGGTTGAGAGCGATGTCCAAAACTAAGTATGGGTTTGATATAATGGTTAAGGTCTTCAACTTATAGACACAAGTTATTAAATTTGATTCTGATCCCAGCATGTGGACTAGGCTTAAAATGGCCATTCAGGGCAGTTAGCCTAGTATTCCATTATGAATCTGTCATCTTCAGGTATTTTTCTTTTTTGGTCCCAAAACATTATTGAATAAAACCCTTTTCTCAGCTGGAAAGGAGAAACAGTTTCTATTACCCCCTGATACAGCATGTGCTGTGAGACATGATGGAACAGAGGAGTTTGATTTGATGGATACAGAATAATTCTTGGAAATGGAGGAATTTCTTTCCATCACTATCTGTAACCTTACTGAATCAGCCCCGAACCCATTTGTCTAAAACCATCTGTTACCAAAGAGAGAAACAGTGACTCAAATTTGCTGGAAGAGATGGGGACTACCAGAATGGGTGGAACAAGGTCTGTTATACAATCGTTCTGCCTTGTTTCTTTATTAAACCTCCCTGACATTTTATTTAAGTCTTGTTACCGGCATTTTGCTGAAATTATTTATTTTCTGTCTTGCTAAAATCCTTGGAAAATTTGAAGAAGGAGGGATGAAAAATCTAAGACATTACCCATATCAGCTTACTACTCTCATCACATTTTATAACCCAAATCTATAGCCAAAGATACATTTAAGTTCTCATTTTTTAATATTTTCTGAGCGGTTCTGAAAATGCAGCCAGGCAAACCTCTTCAACACAGTACCAATGGCCCTGGATGTAGTATGTTTAGAATCATATATACACTTTAAACAATGAGTAGTGACTAAAGAAAATGAAAGTAAACCACACAAAGGAGACTCTCCCTCACAGGCGGGAGCTGTAGATAAAACATTCCTCATTCTTTCACAATTAGAATAAACTTTAACAATTCAAATTTTTAAAAATTAAAGTTGCAGAAGCATACACTTTTTTCTCTAGATTTATCAATTATTTTACCATCCTTGTAAGAAGGGGAAGGATTAGAATTAACAAAATGCTTGGGCAGCAGATGGATTAACTAAAGCCATAACTGCTGCATCTGGTCTGGCCTGGGATGAGTGTATACAAATTTGAAAGACTTAGGAACTTTGTACATTCTTGCTGCTTTCTTAGATGCAGCATGCTGGCTGTCAGGGGAAACCACAGGCTGTGACAAACACATCTTCCAGTATTAACAGAACTCGGGGGAGGAGAGGAGGTTGTGCGGATTCCAGTTGTAAGAGCTCATGGTATTGTCTGATGGACTGCAAAATCTCAATGTTCTCCCATTGAAAACACTGGCACATTCTGGAAAAAGTCTCAGAGAAAGAGAATCCCTGATAAGGAGATTCAAAGAACATGCTCTCCTCTAGGTCTGAATCAGAAATCTAGAGAGAAAAAAAAATTGTATCTGTCCCATCACATTCCTCTCCAGATTTAGTTTCTTGAATCTCTTTAGGAAAAGAAGAATCCCTTTTTTCTTTTACCAGAAACCACCTGATAAGAAAGGTTAGTAACTAGTGTAGGAGATGATGGTAAATGTATTGTTTTCTATTTCCTTTTGATGGGAAATTTGGGGTAAATAGGATTATTAATGACAGCAACAGCTTTCCCATGGATGGGCATAACATTCTGGTTAAGCACCTATCATGACCTTCTTCAAAAAGCAACACGAGTCTCCCTCTCTTGCCCACTGAAGGGACCACAACAGCCACAGAGGACTTGGGTAACCTCTGATACATAGTGGTTGAATAGACAACACCAGGGGGAATCCAAGGAAAGATAAGTTGTCTGAGGATCCAGCAGAATCACCCACTTGTGGCCAAGGCAAATCACTAGTTTGGTGTGGTAGCAAAGGCTGTTTAGTTAACTTTTTGTTTTTGTGGTTGAAAGAAGAACCGTTGATAAGATCAGTAGTTTGTTCCATGCTCAAGCCGAAAATGGTGTTTCTTTCCCAGAGAAATAAACAGCACAAGCCATTAAAATTCCCAGTAAAACATAGTAAAAAGCACTCACTCATATACATTTTACCAGTACACAAATGTAATTTAAGCATAATTTCTCCACAGAAAAGCAGTTTTAGAATGTTTAAACTAACTTTTAAACTATCAGAAACCAAAGTCCACTCCAATTTAAAAGTAAAGAAAAGTCACATGACATTCAATAAAACACACATTCCTAGTTTAAAATATATTTTCCTAAACAGAAATGTAAGTTTAAAAAACAAAAATAATGAATATGTGAAAGTTTTTTTTTTTTTTTTTTGTTTTTTCAAAGGGAGTTTACTTGCTCAGCAGTGGAACAGCATAAGCTGACATTGATCCTTGAAAGCCCAAGGTGACTAACTGTTTGGGTACATGAAAGGAGCTCTGATGCTTTGGAAGCTGGCCAACTGTTAATTCCTATATAGTAAACCCATATAGCTTAGGCTACTACAGAAGTGATCAATATGATTAGCATCAGTCTGTGCAGAACAATCAGTAAACAGTGCCAGGAGGACAGCATACTACTAGAAATTATCATTTTCATACATTTTGAACTAAATATATTATTTAATAGTTCATGATTACTAGGCTAATGGCACAAGAGTCTTTACAAGCCTAACCAATAATACCTAGGATATGACAGTACTATATCTTAATCCCCCAGTTATGGGATTGGGGAATATCAGGGTAGTGGGTCTTTGGGTGTTGGAGCCCTAAGTCATTTTACAGACTGCCTCTGTTGATAAGGGACATGGGCAGTACCCCAGGAGTGAATTTACAGTTCCCCATCCATTTATTTAAATTCTTTTTGAAGAGAGTGAGAGATGTTTTTTATGAAGATGAGAAGTTTATTCCATAGACAAGGTAGCATTTGGGATATGAGTCTGTCTCTCCAGCTATTTCTGTTTGAGGCACAAATAAAGTTCAGGTACATGGAGAGTGTATCCCTAATATAATTTTTCTTCTGAATATGTAACAATTTTATTAGGGGTGGATAAGAGAATGACTTGTAGGTCAGGCATAAGTCCCCTCTAAATAAACAATATGAGATGGATTAAAGGATTATGGCTATTAGTCAGTTTGCATAAGACATCTGTCTTACGCTTTGCATTTTTTTTTGTGAGAAACCTCTAGGGCCACTCCAGTTGGTGCAACTGCCTGGTTAGATACATGCAGAAGGGAGCATTGTACTTGATTATGGGCCTGATGAGGGTCAAGTACAATGGCATTATGACTTCCTTTGATCTTGGTGTCATGCCTTTACTTATAAGTTGATCCACACAGAAGAATTTCCTCACTACCATAGCTACCTGGATGTCAAAGTTTAGGTTACTGTTTATCTGTATCCCTGGATCCCTCACCACTGGGGAGGGGTGTGCTATCAATATTATAATTGGCAGAGATATCTGATTTTCCAAAGGGTGTGATTATGCATTTTCTACCATTTAGTCTCAGACCATGGTTTTGGCACCAGTTGTTTGTCATTTCTAGGCCTGTTTGTAGGATGTCAACATCATTTGGGGATTCAATGATTGCTCCCAACTTAAAGTCATCATCAAACCTGTGAGCCAGAGACCCCCAGCATTGGCCTTCACTTTAGAGATATATATACCATACGGGAGTAGTCCCAACACTGAGGCCTGTGGGACACTGCTAGTAACAGGTTTCTTATCGGAAGTTGATTCATCTGTCTGGATAACACGTCCTGTCAGTGAGCCATTTGGCTAACCATGTAACAATGTAGGGTTTTATGCCTAATTTAGTAAGTTTATCTATTGCCCCCAAGTGGGGTTTTGTACCAAAGTTTTAGCCAGGTCTAGATAAGTGGTCTGTACCATTTTGCACTCATCCATGGCCCTTGTGACTTTCTCAAAGAAGTACACCAGACTGAACAGGCAAGGCCTCCCTTCAACAAAGACAAATTGGGTCTTGTCCAGTGTTTGGAGAATTCCAATGTTGTTATTAATCAGGTCCATGATAATTCTCTCCATTGTCTTGCAGATAAGACTGGTCAAATTAATGGGTCTGTAGTTTGCTGGGTCAGCTTATGGGCCACCTTTGTGCAGAGGAATGACTATTGCTGTCCTCCATTTCTCTGGGACAAAGCCTGTCCAAAGCCTGTGGTTAAAGGGTTTTTAGTGGCCCTGATAGATTCTGTTTTAAGCTATTTAAGAAGCATCCTGGAATATTGTCGGGACCCATAGAGGGTGTGTTTTTGGCTTTAGCAAGCACAGTAAGGACCTGTTCCCTCATAATGACTGGTAGGGGAATGGTTGTGAGTATTTCTTTGGGTGTGGCAGGAGTTGATTGGGGGGGGGGGGTTGAAGTGAACTTGTTGGCCAGCAGGATTGCTATAGTTTGAGGCTGGGTGTAAGTGTTGCCATTCTTTATTAACTTGGCACACTGTTATGCATTTTCCCTGAAGTTACAAACATATTTTTTTTTAAAAAAAGCCTTATGGTTATCTTTTACCTGGGAGGTTATCTTTGCCTCATAGTTTGCTTTGGCAGATTTGACCACCTCTCTAATTTGTGTGTTTAGACTGGCAAGTAAGTGTACGTTTGTAGCGGTTTTGTCTGTTCCTTCTTGGCTTTGGAGAGGATTCTTTTTTCCCCTTTATGCTAGGGGTCCATCAAGGTGGTTTATTTTTTACCAGTAATTGTATGTTTGACTCAGACAGGTACTGCCTCCTCTATGAAGCTATAAATGTGGTTGTACAGTGCTTTAGTGTGTTTAATAAGCTGTCACTTAGTTTGAGGTAATTGGCTTTAGCAAAGTTCTTAACAGGTTTGGAGTTTGTTGATTGTTCTAGGTTAGTTTTAATACTAAAGGAGATCATTCTACGGCCAGATCTTACCACGGAGGAGTTAATGCACAGGAGGGAGTAGCATCCCCCCCATGTACATGAGTAATAGATAGTGGTGAAGAATAAATGTAGTAAGGCCAGATATTTAACACTATTAATTTACTATTGTGTTTGAAAGATGACTGGATATAATTCAATTAATTGACCGTGATACCTAATGCAGTGTGCTGTATAGTAAATATTTAAACTGTAATATTAAAAATGCGATCAAGGATCTGTTCATTTGGAACTGCTTGCACAATTGTCTGGATTTTTAAAATCTTTTTAATTGAATTTTGAAAACAAAAAATAAGAAAGAGTGGAAAGACACACATAAAAATTAAATAGGGAGGATGAAGAACTCCTGTTAATGGATATTGAAGCATTTTGTTATCTAACTCAAAAAATAATATTCAGCCATTGAAACAGGCATCTGCTTAACAATTATGTGGGAATACATAAATTACAGATTAGTTTTAAGACTACTAAAATTAGAGAAACTATATTTCTGTGGAAAGACACACATAAAAATGAAATAGGGAGGATCAAGAACTGTTCATGGATATTGAAGCATTTTGTTATCTAACTCAAAAAATAATATTCAGCCATTGAAATAGACATCTGCTTAATTATGTGGGAATACATAAATTACAGATTAGTTTTAAGACTACTAAAATTAGAGAAACTATATTTCTATTTTGTGATCAACTTAAATGTATATATATTTTGACTTCTTGAAAGCATAACTCATCTATCTGTTGCTGATTTCAAAAAGAAATAAAATAGATGGCTACATTTCTTTCCATTGCTCTTGCAGTGCACTTTATTTATTTATTTGAAGTAGTGTGTTATAAAAAGTATCTGCATGTGACTCGAGTATGCAGTACACCAAAAGATCATTGGATCGGTGATGACTGTTCTATTTTCAGAACGGAGACACTAATTTCCCAGTGTATCTTATAAATTAGTCAGCTTAGGACAACTATTGTATCCCATAAATTACCCATTTTAGGGCAAGTTGCCACAATATGCACGAAATCTCTTATATTATTTCTCTAGTTCAGTTTTAAGAGATTGCAGTGATACTGTAGTCTTATAACTGAATAAGTGGCTAATGTTTTATATGTAAGGAAAAAGAAAATGGTACAGTGCATCTTCCTTTTGGAACCAAGGGTAGTGGTCAGTAAAAGTCATTGGCTATTTGTTCTGTTTGAGAGACTGTTAGGCATCCTTATTTCCACATACACACAAACAACGGAATTGTTTTTATATTTCTATCCTTTAACTTTTTAATGACCATTGAACACATACATTACAGGACTACATGCATGAATCAGTATTTGGTGATATCAGTAAATCCTTTGAGGAGGAAAACTACGCAGTATAGACTGAGCAGGTTAAGACTGGTGAGTGCACAAGTCTATAAAAAGTACATCACTAGTAAATGATTTAGGGTGGTATTTATAGTCTCTGCGGTTTATTATTGTTTGTGTGAACAACATTCTATCGGCTGCAATGTGCCAAAATACAGAATGTCAAATGCACAAGCAGTTTTCCAACAGATAGTCAACTCCACTTATGAGAATACACAACTGCATTCACATAAGCAGAAATCGACGATTTTCACGGAGATCGTGGTACAGTGGGGAGTGGAAATTCATCCACATCCCCACTGTAGTGCGATCTCGGAGTTAGAATATATAAGTGGGGGGTGGGGGGTGCAGGGGGGCTTGCCCCCCTTCAGAAACGTGATAGCTGTATAGGAGTATGATTTACATCAGCTCCTATATGGCTATCACGTGGTGGTATCGACAACAATGTCGAGTCAAATGCGTCGAGCATTTGGTTCGACATTGTGAACGGTAGTTATTTGTACTTTCGGTATTACCATTCGTTTATTTGAATGGAAAATGTTTTTCCATTTGAATAAACAATAGTACACCAGTCTCTGCTATTATGCATAGTGGGAATATGTGCAAGCTGTGGATAAGAACATCATCTGCGTGATTCATAGAGGTGAAGTGCGCTTATTTGCAGTCTGTTCACTCAGCATAAGAAAAACACATTCAAATAAGACACTAACGAGATGTAGGTGAGGAATGCCTTAAATTTACATGGCAAACTTATGTAAATCAGACCTTTCCCAATTCTTTCTGACTGACAGTCACTTTTGTTTGGGCTGTGCACACATACCTTATAAAAGACAGTTGAGACATTTTATCATCTTAGTTATTGGTGACCTTGCTTGCTGTAGCTGCCAGCCTGGCTATTTCTTGTTGTGAGCTGCTTGTCTCAGATGAGCCAAAACTACAGATGGCCAGAAACATTTGCTTACCAAGAATGGGAATGTATATAGGCAAAGACTGCTGACAAAGCAATCCTTAAAGACTTAGAGTGGACAAGGATAGTTTAAGAGCTTTAGTGTGTTTGTATGGCCAGTAGACAAGACTGAAGAGATGCTTTCTCTACCTACAGCTGTGGACACCAGGGTATGCATAACCCTCCATATACTTGCTACAATGATCTTCCAGATACAAACTGGGGGTATGTCTCAGGCATAAACCTCAAGAATGCTTCAACAGTTACTCAACATACTCTTGACACATGTTGATCAGTATATTTATCTGCCAAGGATGCTCCAGGCTCAAGCCAGAACCAGGAGTGCATTCTGTGGGATGGCACATCTTCCAGTGGTGCTTGTTGCAATATATTGCACCCATCTAGCCATTAGAGCCCTGTCTAGACCACAAGAAGAGTGATACTGGATCAGAACTGGCTACCATTTCATCTGCCAGGTATTGTGTGGTACATGGGATTTATCACCAATGTGTTAGCCAAGCATCCTGACAGTGCATATAATTCTCACATCTGGCAGATAACCTCACTTTACTGCTTCTTCCTGAATCAAAGAATACCCCATGGTCACCTTTTTGGTAAGTTCATAGTTTTCCAGTCATATTTATTGTTGTAGTTATTGTATGGTGTGACATCTGGAAAGAGGAAGGAGGACAAGGAGACCTGGTGGTGGAATGAAGAAGTACAGGAAAGTATACAGATAAAGAGGTTGGCGAAGAAGAAGTGGGATTGTCAGACAGATGAAGAAAGTAGACAAGACTATAAGGAGATGAGGTGCATGGCAAAGAGAGAGGTGGCAAAGGCTAAGGATAAGGCGTATGAAGAGTTGTATGAAAGGTTGAACACTAAGGAGGGAGAAAAGGACCTGTACTGATTGGCTGGACAAAGGGACTGAGCTAGGAAAGACGTGCATCAGGTAAAGGTGATAAAGGATAATGAGGGAAATGTACTCACAAGCAAGGAGAGTGTGTTGAGCAGATGGAAAGAGTACTTTGAGGGATTGATGAATGAAGAGAATGAGAGGGAGAGAAGGTTGGATGATGTGCAGATAGTGAATCATGAAGTGCAGTGGATTAGCAAGGAGGAAGTAAGGATAGCTATGAAGAGGATGAAGAATGGAAAGGCTGTTGGTCCAGATTACATACCTGTTGAAGCATGGAGGTGTTTAGGAGGAATGGCAGTGGAGTTTTTAACTAGATTGTTTAATGAAATCTTGGAAAGTGAGAGGATGCCTGAGGAATGGAGAAAAATAATTTTGGTACCGATTTTTAAGAATAAGGGCGATGTGCAAAGCTGTAGTAACTACAGAGGGATTAAATTGATCAGTCACAGTATGAAGTTATGGGAAAGAGTAGTGGAAGCTAGGTTAAGAAGGGAGGTGATGATTAGTGATCAGCAGTATGGTTTCATGCCAGGAAAGAGCACTACAGATGCGATGTTTGCTCTGAGAGTGTTGATGGAAAAGTACAGAGAAGGTCAGAAGGAGTTGCATTGTGTCTTTGTGGACTTAGAGAAAGCATATGACAGGGTGCTTAGAGAGGAGTTGTGATATTGTATGAGGAAGTCGGGAGTGTCACAGACGTATGTATGAGTGGTACAGGATATGTACGAGGGTAGTGTGACAGTGGTAAGGTCTGCGGTGGGAGTGATGGATGCGTTTAAGGTGGAGGTGGGATTACATTAAGGATCAGCTCTGAGCCCTTTCTTATTTGCAATGGTGATGGTCAGGTTGACAGATGAGATCAGACAGGAGTCCCCGTGGACTATGATGTTTGCAGATGACATTGTGATTTGTAGTGAGAGTAGAGAACAGGTGGAGGAGACCCTGGAGAGGTGGAGATATGCTCTAGAGAGAAGAGGAATGAAGGTCAGCAGGACTAAGACAGAATATATGTGTGTGAATGAGAGGGAGGATAGAGGAATGGTAAGGATGCAGGAAGTAGAGGTGGCAAAGGTGGTTGAGTTTAAGTACTTGGGATCAACAGTTCAGAGTAATGGTGAGTGTGAAAGAGAGGTGAAGAATAGAGCACAGGCAGGATGGAGTGGGTGGAGAAGAGTGTCAGGAGTGATTTGTGACAGATGAGTACCAGTAAGAGTGAAAGGGAAGGTCTACAAGAGGGCGATGTGCAGAGCTGTAGTAACTACAGAGGGATTAAATTGATCAGTCACAGCATGAAGTTATGGGAAAGAGTAGTGGAAGCTAGTTGGAGAAAGTGGCATTGACAAAAAGGCAGGAATCAAAGTTTGACGTGTCAGAGTTGAAGATGTTAAGATTTGCACTGGGTGTGACGAGGATGGAAGGATTAGGAATAAGCATATTAGAGGGTCATCTAAGGTTGGAAAGTTTGAAGACAAAGCCAGAGAGGCAAGATTACGTTGGTTTGGACATGTGCTGAGGAGGGATGCAGAGTATATTGGGAATAAGATGCTAAGGATGAAGCTGCCAGGTAACAGGAAAAGAGGAAGGCCTAAGATAAGGTTTATGGATGTAGTAAGAGAGGACATGCAGGTGGTTGGTGTGACAGAGCAAAATGCAGAGGACAGGAATAAATGGAAACAATTGATCCCCTGTGGCGACCCCTAACGGGAGCAGCTGAAAGAAGATTTATTATTGTAGTTAAAATTTGATAAATGTTTTGCTTAGTAGTAAGGTCCCCTTCTTTTGTTATGTCTCCCCCTCCATTTTTTTCTTTTGCAGTTGATATAGACTACCCACTTGAACTCTGGACAATGGCAGAAATCCATAACTCCAGGGAAACTGCTGAGTAATGCTTCAACACAGCCCTGTCCCAGATATGGATTGTCACTGAGCAAATGTTTGGCCTGCTGAAGGCCCATTTCCATTACCTGGATGAATCTGGGGGTACCCTTTGGTATTACACTGGTACTGAATGCTCATTGTTTACCACATGCTGCATTCTGCACATCATGATTACCTGTCAACTTGGTATTCAGCTGCCCCATGATGACAGTGGAATTCCTGCTCTTGCTCCTTCAACCATTGATAACAGTGGTGGTAGCTAGCCAATGGCAGTATCAAGGAACCCCATGTGGCAGGCTCCTGCCTGGCAAAGAGGCAGCATCCAGTCGACCACTGTGGGCCATGACATTAAGGTAGTGGTTTGTTTGCTTTATTATCTCATAGATTAAACTAGATGCATGCAGTGTTATCTGTGGGCTGTGCTATGTGGTCCATGACCTGCTGTCATTATACATTAGACAGTTTCATTACACTTTAAATATTTTTATTCATAATTAATATATTGCTGCATGGGCTTTGTTTGTGATATCTCCAGGCAGATGTTTAACAGACTACTGGTTAATGCTAAAGGCATAAGGAGAAGTGCAATGATCCCTTTAGGTTTAGTGTTTATCTAAAGATATTCCAAAGTACTTTTTTTGTAGCAGGAATGTTCATTATATGTCACTTTTTCAGGCTTTGTTACAAGTAGTAACATAAAGGTATGTGTACTGCTGCATGTACAGGAGAAACTGGCATATTTAGTGGTGGCCATTACTGTACGGTGTTTGCTCAGGTGAGACCACGTCAGATTAGTTACTTCTTTAATCAATGGCAATCCTGCATAGTATCATCACAGTTTTACACGTTATAAGTAGTTGTATATTTATATCCATGTGTGAGTTTTATCCATGTGGTCTGCAATGCAGTTATATGCCTAAAGTGTCATACACAATGTACCCTAATGATAGTGAAGGTGATGATCCTAGTGATAGTAAGCAAATGCTGCTATGAGAGCTTGATGCTGAGTTACTGAGAAGCCTTCATAATCTGAATGTAGGGGAACATCTAGACACTGATCTAGCTATGCTGCAGGACTGGGACCTAGACCTTGAAGTTCTACCATGTATTGTAGAAGGCTGATGAATCCTGCCTGCCTTCTTTGGTGGTATGTCACCTGTAGTTGTTGTAATAACACTTTGAGAATCACATGGTATGTTGTCTACTTGCAGACACTATTCCATCCATATTCACCTGTCATTTCCATGAGAGTCTGATAAGTCTTTATTAGTGCGCACATGAATGTGGACATGGATGCTGTGTGCACCATTATATTCCTCATAAGTATCATCATGGCATTGTCCCTTGCCTCCGCACTTCCCCTATAAATGGAAATCTTCTTGTATACCTGCACTACTCTAACCATCTCTGGTTGAAACATTGTGGCAGTGACTTGAGCATAAACAATGCCATGGCAAATCATGTTGTGAATCTCTGGAGCTAGCTGTGATATATGCTTTCATGTGGCAACACTTTGCACAGGTCTAACAGTGTCATGGGGTTACTGCTAATTGAAATGATAGCATCTTCCTGAATGTGCTGTTGCTGTTTATAAAAGTCTAGTGTTGAGTTATATGGTGTCCCCTCTCCTTCAGGCTGCAATGTTATGTAGTCACTGTGTTCATTATTTACCTGTGCCACTGTTTATAAAGTTATATATCTGCTGGGGGCTGAAGGGTTCCGACAGAACAGTTTATGACTGTGAGTCATTGTTCTCAGGCATGTGTATGAGAATTATGTCATCATTGTTTACAGCCATTGCTACTTCTGATCACTTTCTGTTCTCTCTCCTTACTCTGTCTTCTTACTGCCACTTAGCCTCTCCCCACCACTCACCTCTATGTGTACACTCCCCTCATTCTGTACTTCCTAGCCACACCAACTCTCATCTACTCTACTTCCCCCACTCATCTCTCCATCCTAACAAATAGCCCTGTAACTATACTTCCCCCTCTCTAGTCTTATATTTTGTTCTGTTCCTGCTAGTGGATTCCTTCAGAGCTCTGTGCATACAATGTTAAATCATATCCACTATTTCTAGACACTAAAGAGCTCTGCCCTGCTGAAAAGCCTTTCTCTGATTGTTTTTCTTTTTCTTCTCTCACCGTGCCTCTTCCAGTGCTACCCCGCTCCGTTCGCTCCGCTCACTTCGCTCCCCTACCCTACCCCCTTTCCCACCCATCCCTAGAGCTATCAACCTTATACTTCTAGACCACACCCCCATCAATTCTCACCCCCCAATTATCCTATTACATCACTCCATTCAACTATAACACATATTTCAACCACCAAACCTCCTAGCAATCAAGCACAACATTTATCACTACCACCACACCCACAACATCTCCACCCTAACCTACTCACCAATTTTACTTCCAAAGCAACTTTATCCTCACACTAATTCAAACATGTATTGCATACAACACCCCCTTCTCCATAAACTTTTATTTTATCAAGCAACTATCTCCATCCTACTTCTACTCTCTATACTCTCTTCCTATCACACCCATCTAAATATCACTTTTCCACCCCCATGGCAAACCAAACCCATAACTTACCACACACAACTTCTAAACTCTCCTATTACAACCCCCAACTCTACATCCTTTCTAACCCCATCTCTCTATTATAACAAATTAGCAATAAAACCTAACACCCATACCTCACTCAAGTTATCTAAAATTCTGAATAAACTCACCAAACTATACTTAAACTTACTCCTAAAACTCTCCTGCTGTGGAGACATTCACCCAAATCCTGGCCCTACCTCAACAGAAAAAGACAAAATAAAGCTACCAACTCCCTATTTCTTCAAGCCCAAAGCATCTCTCCTCCTCCTAAATATCAATGCAAAAAGCATACTAAACAAAATACATGACCTGCATGCCTTGTTAGCACTATACAAACCTGGCATAGTGGTACTAACAGAAACATGGCTTAAACCTGATCACCACAATAATGAGATCATAGCCCCAGGTTATGATATCTTGCGTAAAGACAGGAAAGGTAAAAAGGGTGGAGGTGTAGCAATTCTATTCCAAAGCCACCTCTCACTAGAACTACTTGACTATAATAATGAAGAAATCAACAACGTAGAACTTATCCTAGCAAAATTTTAATTAAACCCAAACAAACAAATAATCATCGCAGGGGAATATATACCCCCAGGTAACAACAATCCCATTATGGAAAACATGTTAAGTTGGTTGTCACTCTCCCTCCCTTACGAAACAATACTACTAGGTGACTTTAACATAGATTGGGCCAACTGCTCCAAAGATTGTCCCTCAGAGCATATCAACCTTTACGGGTGGGTTCTCCCAAATAATCACAACCCCCACTAGGACAGACAAAACAACCAAACGTCAATCCATTTTGGATTGGATTCTGGTATCTCACCCCATTTTTGTACATCAATCTGGCTGTTTACCTGACAGTCTAAGTGATCATCAACCCACCTACCTAATTAGGAGCAAGACCCAACACCTACCCAACCTACCTCTACTAAAAATAATACGTAATAAAAAAAGCTTCAGAGCCAATGACTTTAATAAAGCACTAAATTGCTGCAACTGGCTCCCTCTTAAACAACTACCTCTCAATGAAGCTGTACAGTACTTTAACTCTACCTTCCTACATATCCTAGACCATCATGCCCCTACTAGATCCATCAGGACAAAAACCCACCAAGCCCCATGGCTCACCAAAGAGACAAAAAAGATAATGAAAGAAAGGGACAAACTCTGGATAGCTTCCCACAAAGATTCTAACGCTATCCTAAGGTCAAAGTATACAGAACTATGTAGTATGGCCAAGAGACTAACCAAACTAGACAAGTCCAACTATTACAAAAACCTACAGGATTAATATAGCCATAACCCACATAAATTCTGGACCTCCATTAATAGACTACTTCACCCTGGAAAAGCATCCACTCCCACCCCTGTACTGCCAAACAACCAAGATGATATTCCCACTCAATTTAATAAATTCTTTACAGAAACAGTTCAAAATCTAGCCAATACCCAGAAAAATAATAATACCCCTATACAATCTTCTACCGCATATAACAGTCATACAAAAAATAATTTCTCTACCTTTTCTGTACATCCAGTGTCCACTAAAATGGTTGCAAACCTCCTTAGGAAGCTAAAACCAACTACACTAGCTGCCGATAAACTCCCTGCTGATTTCCTTCAGATAGCAGCAGACACCATATCCTACCCAGTGTCAATTCTTATTAATAGATCAATCTCAGAACACAAAGTTCCCACCCACTGGAAAATCTCCCATATTGTCCCTCTGCATAAAGGTGGCAACTCCTTAGAGCTAACCAACTATCATCCAATTGCCATACTATCACCCTTATCAAAAATTCTAGAAAGAGTTGTCCACTTGCAACTAATGTAATATCTTCAACAAAATAAACAAAATAAACTACAACCACTGCCCTTCTATCCTATACCAATACAGTCAATCACTTTAGAAACCAAGGTCTTTTCGTATCTTCCATCTTCCTCGACTTATCAAAAGCCTTTGACATGGTTAACCACAATCTGCTCCTCAATACTCTATCTAGTCTCAATATTTGCCCCTCCACCATACTATGGTTCAGCAGCTATTTATCAGAACACCAACAAGCAGTTCTCTGGCAAGAAAAGCTGTCCCCCCTCTTACCAGTTTCCATAGGAGTCCCTCAGGGATCAATCCTTGGCCCACTGCTGTTCTCCCTCTTCACTAACGACATTTCTTCTTCACTACCCACTGCTACAGTAGTTCAATATGCTGATGACACCACCATAACCTGTGCTGCCACCAGCATTAAGGAACTACACACCATCACCCAATACAACTTTAACCTAGCAGAAACCCGGTTTACTAAAATACAACTTCTTCTCAACCCAAAGAAAACCAAACTAATACTATTCACCCCTGGCAGATCATCCAACTCTGACTATAACCTCACTATAAACTCCAAAAACAATATTCAAATCACACCAACCAACCACACCAAACTACTAGGAGTTGACATTGATAACCACCTAAAGTATGATATCCATATAGCACAAAGCATCAAAAAGGTCAACCGAAAACTGGGTCTGCTCTATAGAAATAAAAAGTTCATGACTAATCAGACCAAAGCCACTATTGCAAGAAGCCACCTCCTCTCTATCCTTCTCTATGGTTCCCCTGTCTTAACTAACCTTCACCTGACTGAACTTCACAAAATGGAATCATGCTACAACAAAATTGCCAAATTTGCAACAGACTCCTCAAATAGATCCCATCACTGTCTTTTCCTAATGCAACTCAAGTGGCTGGAACTTCCTCAGCTACTTAGACTCAATCAAGCCATAGTTGCACATAAACTCTACTACTACCCTGAAAAAACTCCTGCCCTCCAACAACTAATTAAGCCCTACACCACCACTAGAGCCCTGAGATCTAGCAACCAAAATCTCATTCAAGTAATTAGACATAAAAATGAAGCAGGTAAATCTCTCTTTGCCTGCACAACAGCACACACCTGGAACTCACTCCCAAACAATATAACCAGCACTACTTCTTGCACCCATTTCAAACACCTCTTGAAATCCTATTATTCTAACATCTGGCTCTGCTGTTGCTATACTCCAGGGTAGCAACATCTATGCTCAGTTGCAAGGACTATGCTACACTACAACATTTTCCTTTACTGAGCTCCACTGCTATCCCACAGATTCATCCTAACATTTCATCAATCTAACAGCAGTAAACATTCCAACACTTGTACTGTTCTGTACTATATCCCTTACCTGAAAAACACTCTAATCCATTTCTAGACTAGCACAATACCTAACAGAGCTTGTCTTACTCTCATCCTACCTATACCTTTACCCTATTTTATGCCACTATGGGCATTTATTTACTTCTCGGTTATACTAAAGCATAAATGTATTACAACTT
This sequence comes from Protopterus annectens, assembly GCF_019279795.1. Lineage (NCBI taxonomy): Eukaryota > Metazoa > Chordata > Ceratodontiformes > Protopteridae > Protopterus > Protopterus annectens. The sequence goes on from NC_056729.1 coordinate 1,079,980,207, forward strand.
TATATTTACTAATATTTCGAAGGGAGGATAAAAAAATATATATATATATATATATATATATATTTGTATTAGTTGTATTAATTGTATATTCTACTAGAGTACTGACTGTATATTCTACTAGAGTTATCACATGCCATGTAAATGGTCCTCTGTACTACTTATAAATGTTAAGAATTGCTTTGTACTGTTTTAATCTAATATTGTATTGTATCATGGAGCTTTTCTCCCCGGGCCTCCGCTGAAAATGGACCTGTGTCCAGTCGGACTTTCCCGGTTAACAAAAATAAAATAAATAAATAAATAAATAAAAGTCCAATCTGTTGTGATGACACAGTGGCAGTGTTTGGTTCTGGTGTTGAACCTATGAAGGAATAAGTGATGACATGTTTAGGCTACTGACAAATGCTAATTATTTACGTATAACAGATGATACTGACACCACGCAAACATTGTGAACCTTCTTGCATAGCTGCCATAGATGGGGAATCTGGTGATGGAATATGTACATACACACACCGCTCTCCTGAGCAGTGTATGCCAACATGAAGTATTTACATCACCTAGGCACTAACCTTCTTGTGTGCCACATCTGTGGCTGCTGTAGTTGTTTGAAGAGCTAGTGGTCACACTTCTTCTGATGATTCCTGTAACATTGTCATATGCATTGTACTCATCACCCCTTACAGAAAGACAATAGTACTCATCAGTTGTTAGTGGGTGGACTGTGGATGGTGCCACACCACTGATGCTGCTGTGAGCAATTGTATTCTGCCTAGCTTTTGTCCTTGGATGCCCCTCTAGGTCATATGGTCTTCCCCTACACTGTGCCAGTGTGTGGTCCTTCCCTCTACATTGATGTTAGCCACTACTTGATTCCATGGCATTAATGTCTCAGCCTGCTTCAGTCCCCTTTCCCAAACAGACATTTCCTTTATGTCCTGAGAGCATCCATTAGGATGTGGTTCTCTTCAGGTGTAGTTATCTCTCTGGTGTCTTCATCTCTGCTACTACAGCATGTTGTAAACTAAAAACACTAACTGAGGACCGCAATTAAACCTGACTCACTCAAGCTACCCAGACTGGGACTCTTTAGTAGTACATATTGTAATACTATACAAAGTGTTTTACTTTTGCTTAGTTAGTATTTGCAACTAGTAACTATATGTGTAGGTACCATAAGCATGCTAATGCTCTACTTCTCGCTAACCCTTATAAAAGCCAGAAAATGCCAAAATACATTATACACAGCTGTCAAGGAAACAAGAATTCACCCCAGGAAATGGTCTGATAATCCTTGGATCAAAGTTCTTGGTTTAATAGAAACACTTAAAAAATCTGATGAAGTCTAGATCTTCTAGACGAAAGTGTTTATCCTTGGTGAACAATTCATGTGTTTTTGTGGAGTGAATAAAGTAAATTTCTTTTACTACAACAGAGCCTTTCATCTATTATAATTAGTGAGTGTGTCCAATCCAGCTACTTCACTTGGTTTCTTTATTTCTGGTTTAATAGAAACTCTTAAAACATCTCATTCTTTATAATTTTGACTAAATGTTATTTAAATATCCTGAATGTATATTGGTAAACAAATAGTTTTCTTATTTCTTCCTTGTGAAATATTAATATATTAGTCCAAATGTAAATATTGTATATAGTTATTTATTCAAAACTTACATTATAATGTTTGTAATATTTTCATGTGTTTAAATTTAATAAAAATATTTGGAAAAAAAAAGTGGCACCTTACACTTTATCATTACATTGATTCTTAAAAAAAACATTTGTCATACCTTACAAATAAATATCTGCTTCTGGTAAACTGATCTTAATGAATTGTACCAGTCTTGGTGATTTTCTAATAATTTGCAAGTATTGCTACTTTTAATAATGTCTTTTAATTTGTCCACTCTTTCAACAAGACTGTTGGTAATGAACACAGATCAGGACTGTTTTATATGGTGAACTTAATCTAAACTACTGGAGTAAAATAAGTCTGATTTATGAAGATACTATGCAAATGTGACATTGTTATCCCATGGGAAAGATGTACTAATGGGCACCCAGTGTGGGGGTGCACATCAGTGCATAGCATATTTTAAACACAGTTAAGTAAGCCATATCTTTTGAATATGTACATACTAGTCTAAAAGTTAGTAGAATTATATTCTAACCTACTAGAAGTGCATCTCTAAAAATCATGTTTAGTCAGTCATACATACCTATACCAAAACTGACTTTACATGGTTGAAAGTGGACACACAAAAAATTAAAAGTTAAGTAAAGTACTGCATTAACTTAAAAAAGGACTACAACATAGAAACATATATTACCTTATCAACTATAAGGCCATGGCTATCATAACTGTTTACATTACCCAAAGAAATAAATTATGGTCTTTTGAACAGATTTTTGTACATAAAAAAAAATAAATAAACACTTCAACACATCTGCAGATATTGCAGTGCTGAAAATTTCATTTCACATAACTAAAGAAGCAAAAGCACTAACTAAAGATTATGGAAGTCCATGAGACTTATTCAGTCCAGTTAGTAAACCAACCTTGACACTGATATAAGTTCCACAGATACTTTCCCTATATGGTTGCATGGATTGGGCATGCTGATATCAAACCCTACAGGGCCTGGTTTATACTCTCTTATCTCTTGATCTGTACTTTACTTTCACTAGCAATTCTAAAGATGGCATCTATGAAAGCCCTGTGCCAAGCCCCAAGTTGGTCTACACTCTTATGGTGGGAGAGGTAGCATATATCATTCTAAGCTGGGAATTGCTGGTTGAAGGCTTAGTGTGTCTGTTATTTTAAAAGTGCTTTAATTCTAGTTTAAGCACTTGGTCTTTAGGCAGTTATTTTACATTAAGAAGGTTTGCGGTTTACTCCCTTGTGGGAGGAGAGGGTAGCCCTCCCCCCCTTCTGAGCTGGGAATCTCTGGTGAAGACTTATTGTGGCTGTTATTCTAAATGCCTTTCTTCCAATGTAAGCACTTAAGTTCCAAACCAGTTATTTTACTTTAGGAAGATTTATGGTCTGAACTCTTGTGGCAGAAGAGGATAGCCTACACACTTCTGAGCTGGGAATTGCTGTCTAAGGCTTATTGTGTCTGTTATTCTGAAAGTGTCTTAGTTATGGTTTAGGCACTTGGGCTCCAAACCAGTTATTTTACATTAGGAAGGTTTGTGGTCTACACTCTTGTTGGAGGAAAGAGTAGCTTCTACCCTTCTTAGCTGAGAATTACTGATGAAGGCTTATTGTGTCTGTTATTCTGAATGTATCTTAGTTCCAGTTTAAGCACTTGGGTTTCACACCAGTTATTTTACATTAGTACGATTTGCGGCCTACACTCTTGTGGGAGGAGAAGGTAGCCTTCACCCTTCTGAGTAACAAATTGCTGGCGAAGGCTTATTTTACCTGTTATTCTAAATGCCTTTGTTATGGTCTATGGTTTGTACTCTTGTGAAATTACTGTCTAGACAGATTTTGCATTGCTTATCAAGTTGCTTGTCTTATTGACTTGTTCAATATTTAAGTTTTCCTCACTCCTCCCTAGTAGAACTAGAGACACCTTAAATTTTCTTTACAAAAATAATACAAGTTGTAAAAACCTGCCTTATACAGTGTGCCTTATAGCCCTTTTCTTTTACTTAGTCTCCTATAGATTGCTGATGTGTGGTCTATGCCTGGCTTACAAGGCATCCACAAACCCCACACTTAGGAATCTCATGCATATTCATAAGTCAAAGAAAATACAATACAAGGTCTAGGCACCTGAATTTTGTCTGAGACTTAAACAGAACATGTTGAAGAGACAGATATGTGTCCAAGACTTCCCCTCCTATGGAACAGGCATCCATGTGAAACTGAGTTCCTCTATTACCCAGTTTAAGCTCAACCAAGACAAGTGGATGGGGAACAGAAAACGTACACCTGGCCTGGCACCCATGTCCATTATGGACAGAGGTAGATTATAAATGCCTGGACCTCAATGTCATATTTGGATTCAGGCTAGGCGTAGAAAGGCCCCTTTGGTTGTTAGCCTAGTAATAGTCTATGAATCTATGTGTGACTAAACTGATATTCATATCCATATGTCCTTATAGATAGATAATGTGAGGGGGGATGGTGGACAAAGCAACAGGTGTATGACTTGCATATAACATCGTATATGCTGCACTGCTCAATTCATGTTATCTCTGACCAGGAATTGTATGCTTTATGTGTAGATGAAAATGAATTAATTCAGGAAAATAAAAGTAAAGAGTGAGCATCATAATGCAGGTTATAGTGAGTATAGATTCTTGTTGAAGTTACCATATAAGGAAATGTAACTTTGCCATTAAAAACAATTCAGCAATAGCTAACCCTCCCCCAACCCTCCTCAGACATTCTGCTGACTCTCAAATCACAGGAAGAGAGTACATCCTATAACAATTTCTGTACCGCAAAAAATAAAGAAATAAAGACGTTACAAAATGAAACATAACATTGTCAGGGAATGAGCAGAGCATTCATTACTGCTAGCAGTTTGCATTGGTAAAACAAGGCCTTAGCAGCATCCACTGTATGACATGTACACACGTATATAAGGGTAAAGAATATTTTTCAATAGATGTCCTTCCTGTTGACACTAGACACAGAGGTGTAACTGGGGTGGGAAGAAGGGGGCAGCTGCCTTAGTTCCAAGGTTTTAGGGGGGTGTGATCTGGTTTATAGGTTCATAGGTGTTTATTAGGCTAAAGACCACAAGGACCTTTTTAAGCCTAGCCATGCATCCCAATCTTTGATGAGTTCGAATACCCTTGATAAGTGTAAGCATGGGCCTGAGAAGTGAACCATTTATAGGTTATCTGTTTGCATCAGAGACATAGATGCCAAACCAGGGATGAATTTCCAGTTTCCCATCCAGTTGTCCAAGCTGCACTTCAGTTGGATTAGGGAGGAACTCTGCTTCACATGGATGGGAAGCTTCTTCCATAGACGGGGTAGTCTCTGTTATACATACCTATCTCTACAGCAGGTCCTATTTATATCACAGACAAGGTTTAAGTCTTTAGAATGGGTAATTCTGGTACTGTTTGTTTTGTGGATATTCAGGAGGTCCATCAGAGGGGGGTATGACAATGCCCTGTATGCCAGGCATAGATCTCCCCTCAAAACACTGTAGGAGACAGAATACAGGGATAGGGCTTTGAGATGGTCTGCATAGGAAATATTACTTACGTCCTGTATTCTTTTAGTGAGGAACCTCTGCAGACGTTCCAGTTCTTTGATATGCCTGGATAGGTGCACACCAAAGGGGGCATGGTTCTCAATGATAGGTCTGATGAATGCTGAATACAGTGGAACAATGACTTCCTTGGACTTAGATGCCATACCTTTGTTTATAAGTTGCGCCACTTAGAATGATTTTCTCAGCACTGTAGACATGTGATGATCAAAGGCTAGATTACTATCTATGTGTGTCCCTAAGTCCCTGACTACTGGGTCAGCTCTAAGGGGTGTGTTGTCAATATGATAGTTACCAGGGACAGATGACTTCCCAAAGGATACTATTATGTATTTCCTGGCGTTTAATTTTAGTCCATGATTTTGACACCAGTTGTTTGTCTGTGTCAGCCCCTCCTGGTGAACACTTTTGTCAGTGTGGGATTCAATTACAGCTCCTAATTTGCAATCATCTGTAAATTTAGTCAGCCAGAGACCACTGACATTGGCCTTGACTTCCAAAAAGTAAATGCCAAAAAGGAATAATCTAATAACTGATCCTTGAGGGACTCCACTTGTGACTGACCTCTTTGTAGAGGTGGGCTCCCCAATTCTAACTTTCTGGGTCCTGTCTGTGAGCCAGTTGGCTATCCACTGGGTGACATACGGGTTTGTACCTAACCTCTTGAGTTTGTCAACAATGACCGAGTGGCGTATTGTGTCAAATTCCTTGGCCAGGTCAAGGTAGGCAGTGTGAACAATTTTGCCCTCATCCATTGCTTTGGTGACCTTCTCAAAGATGTCTACCAGGTTGAGTAGGCAAGATCTGCCCTTTACAAAACCAAACTGGGTTGGGTCCAGTGTCTGGATGTTTACTATATCTTTATTGATCATCTCCATGATAATTCTTTCCATGGCTTTACATGTAAGACTAGTGAGACTTATGGGTCTCTAGTTTCCAGGGTCTGTAGATGGCCCACCTTTGTGCAGAGAGATGATTGTTGCCTTTCTCCATTCATGAGGCACGAAGCCTGTTTGGAGGCTACAGTTAAATAGTAATTCCAGAGGCCCTGATAGGTGATATTTCATGCTATTTAGAAGGAATCCTGAGATATTGTCTGGGCCCATTGATGCAGTGTTCTTGGCCTTAGAGAGAGCCTTAAGGACCTGTTTGTTAGTGATAGTAGGGGGAGTTATACTTAATGAAATTTCCTGAGAGAAGGTTGAGCAGGAGAGGGGAGTAAAGCTGGAGCTGAATTTATCATCCAAGAGTTTTGCTATATCTTCTGGCACAGTATAGGTGGCTCCAATTACAATGAGCTCTGCACACAACTGTGTATTGCTTTTGAGGTTGCAGACATAGCTAAAGAATGTTTTGTGGTTGTCCCTGGCCTGGGAGGCCAAACTTACCTCATATTTGGCCTTGCTAGACTTTATTTGTCCTCTAGGTTTTATTGTTTAGTTTAATTAGAGTGATTTTATCTTGCTGGGTGCTACATCTCCTAATTTTTGCCATGATTTTCTTCCTCCTGTTATGAATTGTTTTTTTTTTATTTCACCAGGGTGGCTTGTTTTTGGAGTTAATTTTTTACTTTTTCCTGGTGGGTACAGCTGCCTCTGTACAGCTATTAACATGCTTGTAAAGGGTTTCTGTGAAGAGTTCTGCATAGACAGAAGTGTTCTCAGGGTTTATAGGGGCTGGAAATTTTGCCAGGTTCTTACTTAATAGCAGGAGGTTAGCCTTAGAATAGTTCCTGAATATCCCCAGTTTATCTGGGGGTCCAGGTTTTATTTTTACTTCAAAGGAGACCATTTTGAGGTCTGACCTTACCAGGGAGGGCATTACAGTTGTAGTTGTGCAGCACTCTCCCATATTAGTGAGGACCAGATCCAGTATAGTTGCACCCCCTGTTGGTGTACTGACTATCTGGTCCAGGGAGTTTGTGTTTACAAAATCCAGGAATCTCTGTGCATGTACATTTGATTAGGGTTACCAGACATCCAGCAAAAGGAGGACATGTCCTTCTTTTAGCATTGTGTCCTCCATCCAGCAAGCATTGCCTAAAAAGGCAAAAATATCTGGCTTTCCGGTACATCACATCAGAGGCAGTTCATGTCATAGGACTGCGGTTAACAGGACTGCAAAGTCACCAGTCTGTCATGTAATCTGTATATGTGATGTGGCTACTGATTATTCCCGTTACTCTCGTGTTCTCTTCCCACGGTTTAGTTGCGAGGGAGAGAGCGATGGACTGGAGAAGTGGAGAAACGGGTCGATCATTGTATTGGTGTTCATTTAAGGTAAGTACTTTTTTCTTTTCCTGGCAGGGCCAAGTAGATACTAATACTATGTGTGAAACTTTTAAGGGCCGCTGATGACTTTTTTTTTATGCATTATAAACTGGAAGGGTTTAACCAGATGCTAGTGAGGCACTGTGTTTTGTGGACTGTGTATTTTCTTTTTTTAATACACTGGCAGGGTCAGCGGAACCAGATGATTCCTGTGGTCTTTGTGTTTTTTAGGACTGTTGATGATGACTTTCTTTCATACGGGCCAGGTGCAGTTAGGAAATAAGATACTGCTCACAAGCAAAGTAAATTAAGTAGCAGAAGCAAAGCAAAAAAGGTAAGTAAAAAACATCTGCATCAAAGATTAGTAGGGTACTAGTAATGTTTCTCTGAATTATGTATGTATGTAAGTGGTGGTTCTTTTCTGCTATTCTACTATATGATACTTGCAGTCAAGCATCTAAATTAATACAGATTTTACTTATTAGCAAGCTGCCAGCTTAATGCAATTACAATTGAAATGTTATTTGGGCGGCACAGTGGTGCAGCGATTAACATTGTCGCTTCACAGCAAGAGGTTCTCCGGTTCGATTCTCGGCTGGGGTGCCTTCTGTGTGGAGTTTGCATGTTCTCCCTGTGTTCGCGTGGGTTTCTTCCGGGTACTCCGGTTTCCTCCCACATTCCAAAGACATGCATCTGGAGCATTTCTCCCCGGACCTCAACTGAAAACAGGCTCTGTGGAACCTAGTCGGACATTCCCAGTCAACAAATGTTAAATAAAAATAAATAAATATTGTACAGCAGTCCAGGTGCCCCCTGTGTCAGTAAGCAGCATGGAAAACCACCATAAAATACGAGCAGTTATACTGGCAGTTGTGTCTTAATGGAAATTTGTTTCCTGGTATTAATGACAAAGTCATTATTACACCTATCGTAAAGTTAAGACCTGCCAAATTATTACAGCATCTGTACAGTATAATATATCATCTGTCATAAAATGAACATTCATTTATCCATTTAGTATATTATTTTTAACACCAACAGTTCTGATGTTCTTAATATGATTGTTGGATGTATAAACTTTGCATTTTTTATAATTCATATTTGATTTGAATGATTCAGGCAGTTTGCCATTTTGTACATCAGTTGTCCAGACCTATTTTTTATTTTCTACCTAATGCATTCATTCCTGTCACGTTTTCACAGTGGTTAGATAATTGTTTTCAAAAACAGGCTTTATTCCAGTGCAAGTTTGTTTTATTAAATTTAGTTTTGTCATTACATTAATTTTTTAAAATAATTTTTAAACATTATTGAATGAACTAATTGCAATATGTGACATAGGGTATAAAAGCACTTATAAGAGGAGTTTAATTCAGTTCTGATGAAGTCCCATATGTTTGTATGGGACAAAAGCATATATGGAAAGTTTTGAACACTAAACTGTTTTTGTTTTTGTTTAAGCAATAAAATTGTTTTGTTCGTGGTACCGCTTTGTTGGTTATTTGCTCCTTTAACAATAACTTTGTGCAGTGGTGTCCTAGAAATAGCTTGTGTTTTACTGTTTTTTTACTGGTGTTACAGACAGCAGTGTGCAGAATGTAACTATCTCTGATTATCTCTAACACAAGCTGTTCCATTATCAAGATGTTAAGGAATGTTTTTTTCAGAATTAGATCTGCCTATCACAGACTGTCAGTTTTTGAGTGAAGCCTGTTCCATAGGAGGAGCAGTCTCTGGACACATATCTGTCACTCTCTAAAGTATAAAGTAAAGTAAAAAAAAAAATGAGAACTGTGAATGAAACAAAACAGCTAGAACTGCTTTACTCTGTGGAGAAATGCAGTTTCACCAAAAATTGTAAAATGTAGAAAAAAAATTTTGGCAAGTGGCATACTCCCCTTCACTTCTCACATCCTGTTAAGCAAGTACAAATATTCCACTATTGAAGAACCACAGAGAAATGGCAAATGCCACTTTCAACAAAACACAACTGCTGAAGCTTAGAATCACAAAACCAGTGCAGGCTGCACCAACACATCCCAAACTACTTTTAAAATTAAAAAAAAAAAATGTTCTTTGCAGAATTCCTGAAATTAGAGTAGAAACTAGTCTCACTTGAGCAAATAGAGGCATGCTGTTTGACTACAGTTTCAATAGTGTTTTTGCTGTGAAATTAAATTAAATGAATTAAATGACACTGCCCACAATTTTTCTCAGTATATTTAAACCATTAAATTCAAATCTGACTTATAAAATATACCAATGGAAATTTTAGAATAAGCTCACATACACAGCACCCCTATAAATGGTTCAGTCCATATTACATGTAATGAAGGATCTGATATCATATGTACATAGGATGTTTGCAGATGAAAACAAACTTGGTCCTGAGATAAATATATGTAGGGCCTTTTATGTGCATCTAACTTCCCACCTATGAAAATAAAGTATGTGACTTCATATTCGTAATATTAAATGTAAGCATGAAAGCTGTACAGTATTTCAAAATCCCATGAAGTGTTACAATTCCGTCAGCTATTAAATGAAAAAGGAAGGAAGTGGTTCTTAATTTGGCTGATGCATTTCATCTTGGGTTTAATGAAGTTCTGTAATCATTCTGAATTATTTGCAGCAGCACTACACTGTCTTTTGTGAGCAGAACAGGATGCATTATCCTTTGTACTCCTTTATCATGGCTTTGTCCTCCTTTATGACTGTCGGTTATCCTCCTTTGGATTCAAAGGTATCTGGTAAACCTACTTGTGATATCGTATAGGATTCCCAGTTAATAGTGGGGTAATTAAAGTCACCCATGAATATGGTATTGGGTTGGATGGATGGTTAGTGTTTCTAATAAGTTTAAATACATAGTATTGGTTTTCTAGGTCATAGAGGTGGACCTATAGCTTGCAAGGAAGTGGTATTGGATTCCTATGGTGATTTGAATATGGAGCAGCTCAGGTACATTGTCCTGTTTGACCAGCCTTGAAATATATTTATTTTTGATGTAAATAGAGACACCTCCACCTTTTGTCCCTGCCTGTGAGGTAGCTTGTCTCAATATGTGGAAGGTATTATAACCCTGCACTGTTGGTGTGCTGTCTGTGGCTTTAAACCATGTCTCTTTGACCGCACAGACATCAGCATTCTCTAGGGTAACGAGAGCTTCAAGGGAGTGGATTATTTTGTTTAGGCTCCTGTCATTGAGCAGTAATACCTTTAGATTTTCTTGGTTTTGATTTGCTAGGTCGGAAGTACTTTCAGTTTGGCATTGCCTAAAAAAGGTACTATATGGGAAGACAATGTTTTAGATAATATTCGAAAGCCTAGAGGGGAGAGGTCCAGATCATCCCTGGCAAAGCAGGATGGTCTGTTGACCACCTCCTTCCATGCTGACAAATATTGCACGCCCTTAGAATGACACCAGAAACTAAGCCAGTTATTAAAGTCAATCATCTTTTGTTTGTTCTGTGGCATCATCCTTGGAGAAGTTAAAATGCTGCTCAGTGCTAGGGTAATACCAGCATGAGGCACATATTCCAAAAGGCCTATGATGTCTTTCTTCATATAGTCTAAGGAGGTACATCTCAGGTCATTCACTCCAACATGCACTATGACTGAGTCATATTCGTAATTGTGATCCAGTGACCTGAGTGCATGCAAAATGTGGCAGATCCTAGCCCCTGATAAGCAACTGACCATAATTTTCTCCTTATGCAGCCTGGTGAGAGGGACATCAGTGTGTCTCAAAATGGAGTCTCCAATGACTAGAATGTTGGATTGTGTGGTGACTTACTTTATGAGCTTAGAGGTAGAGACTCCAGGAGATGTAGCTCTCGCTCTATGTGTTGATGTGGGTGTTGTTTTGAAAGAGTGTGTTTGGGACTGCTGAGGGTATTTCTTATGTGTACTTTGTCTAGGAGGTCTTTGTGGTTTAGGAAGGTTACATGTAAGTGCCTCAGTATATGTGGGCCTATATGTCTGCTTTGAATTGTGCGTGAAGGGTGCAGCATGTGTATACTGACAACTGGTGATGCTGATTGATAGCTAGTGCAATACTGGTATTCATTTCTGTAGTGGCATTCCTGGATGCCGGTACTGAAATAAAATTCCAATACAGTTTTTTGGTGATAACTGCAGGACCAAAGCACTTCAGCACATCCGGCGTGGTATAACCTATAGCAAGCTGCTTGCTACAGCTTTAAAAGCAGAGGACATTCTTATTTTGCTCTTCAACTTGTAATTGAGGGGAGCAGAATTGGGACCTGGCTTGCCCCTAATCTTAGCAGCGTTAACCAAATTGGAATGTGCCTTTTAGGATAGGATAGGTATCAGGGGAAGATGGATATGACTGACAAGGGGTGTGGTAACATGATGAGAGGGCGAACGCAATACTGAAGGAGATAGACAAACAGAGGGAAGATGATGGTGATGGAAGGATTTCACAACCAAAACATACTCGGAGGCTCTAAATAAAAATCTGCCTAAACAGCAGAGACCTCCAAAGCAGACACCCAAGCAACCGCTACCCCAAAACAAAACACATGCAACACATAGCTCACAAAGCCAGTGTGCTGAACAGTCACAGCCCTTAAGGCTAAACAACACACCTGATACACTTGTAATAGGTGATTCTATCGTCAGGCACACTGACGTCCTGCTCACCAGGCTGAACAAGGAGAAGATCACGGTGAGCTGCCTGTCGGGTGCTAGGGTCCGCCACATAACACAAGCACTCAGGTCACTCCAAGGCAAGTACAAATATGACTCAGTCATTGTTCATGCTGGTGTGAATGACCTGAGACGTACCTCCCTGGACTACATGAAAAGAGACATAGAGGAGCTCTCTGAGCATGTAGCCCAGGCCGGTATGACCCTGACCTTGAGTAGCATCTTACCCTCACCAAGAATGATGCCACAATATGAAGACAAGATGACCAATTTCAACAATTGGCTTAAGTATTGGTGTCATTCAAAGGGGATCCAATGCCTGTCAGCCTGGGATAACATGCTCGACAAGCCACAATGCTTTGCTAGGGACGGCTTGCACCTGTCACCCCTGTGCTTTCGGATATTGGCAAAGGCTCTTGCTAATGGACAACACCAAGAAAGGAGGGGGGGGTGTCCATATTCATAAAGGACACACACACCTCAAGATTGGTGGCAACGCACGATGCATCGGAGACCATCCAGCTGCAATTAACCATAGGCAAGACTGCTCTGCAATTTGTAGCATGTTACAGGCCACCCTCTCAAACTCAGGAACTTCACATGGCCTTCCTGAAAACACTGGAGGGGATAAATGTATCTCCAAACACCATCATACTAGGTGACTTCAACTACCCTAATATAGACTGGGAACACTACTCAAGCCCAAACACTCTAGCCCAAAGGTTCCTGGAGTTCATAAACTCAAATGCCATGGAACAATTAGTCACCATCCCCACAAGAGGAGAAAACATACTTGATCTCATCATCACGAACATGGGATCACAATGTTCAACACCGGAAGTATACCCCTCACTGGTGAGATCAGATCATAAACTAATCTCGCTGGAGGTTCTCATCCCCCCACCTGAAATAAAAAAGACCACAGTGAAAAACTTCTCAAAAGCCGACTTCACACTTCTAAAAACTTGTGTGGTCTCCTTTAAGGCCCCTGAGCCAGTGGTAAACATTACTCAAACTGCTGAATCACTTACAAATGCCTTCTACCAGCACCTACAGGACTGCATGGATCAGGCAATCCCAAACAAAACTAAGACTCTTTGTACCAAAGGCAAGCATCCAGTCTGGTGGACCCCAGCCATAAACAAGCTCTACAACAAAAGGAGGAAGCTACTACAAGATAGAACAAAATCCTTGAAAGGTAAGACACCTTTGATCATTATAAGTAAAAAACTAAGAGCTCTCATAAAATCATACAGGGCAAATTTTGAGAGAAAAATCGCCAAGGACTCAAAAGACAATCATAAGGCCTTCTTTAGCTATGTTAGAAACCTAGGAGGAAACTCCCAGATATGCTCAGAATTAGTTCAAAATGATGTGAAGATTACTGCACCTACACACATTGCCAACATACTGGCTGACAGGTTCAGTGCAAATTTCTCCCCCCCCTCCCCCCCAAAAGGAGAGATATCTATACAGAGGATTGTAGCCCCCCAAACATCTCCAACGCCCAGGTGAGAACTGCTCTCTCCAAAGCAAATAACACAGCATCCATGGGACCGGATGGTGTCCCCGGCTGTGGGCTCCACGAACTCAATGAGGAATTAAACCCGCAGTTAGGACAGCTGTTTAATCTTAGCCTCACCTCAGGATACGTACCCAAGGAGTGGCGACTGTGGTCCCACTTCACAAGGGCGGTGCCTCCACTGACCCTGGAAATTACCGTCCCATTAGCTTGACAAGCCTTATCTGCAAAGCCATGGAGAGGATCATAATGGAACTCATAAATAAAGACATAGGGAACTTGCAGACTTTGGATCCAACCCAGTTTGGCTTTGTCAAAGGCAGATCATGCCTTTTAAACTTGGTTGACTTTTTCGAAACAGTCACCAAGGCCATTGATGAGGGTAAGGCAGTCCATACAGCGTACCTCGACCTGGCAAAGGCCTTCGACACAATACCCCACTCAGGTATCATCGAAAAACTCATCAGCTTGAATGTAAACCCATACATCACAAGATGGGTTGCAAACTGGCTAAGTGACAGAACCCACAGGGTCAGAGTTGCTGGCGCCATGTCAGACTCAAAGCCTGTCACAAGTGGTGTCCCACAGGGCTCAGTCCTGGGACCACTCTTGTTCAGCATCTACTTTTCTGAAGTACAAGCAAACACAGGAGGGTTATGGCTAACAAAGTTTGCAGATGACAGCAAACTGGGCGCCATAGTCGAAAACACATCTGACACAGATATCCTTCAGAAGGGCCTCACAGAAATGGATAACTGGTGCCAGAGCCATGGCCTAAAGTTAAACGCCAAGAAATGCATAGTCATACCCTTCGGGAAAAACAAAGTTACCCCTAGCTACCATATAGGTGGCAATCCACTGAGCACAGAAGAAGTCATCAGGGATCTGGGGACCCAGGTTGACAGTAACCTTTCGTTTGACACTCATGTTGCCAAAGTAGTTAGGAAAACCTTCTACATTGCCCACCTGATCATGAAGGGATTCACATCTAAATCAAGGAGGTCATCATCCCCTGTACTCATCACTCATTAGACCTATGATTGAGTACAATGCCCCATTCGGAATGTATCTGACCCGACACCTGCAGCAGCTGGAAAGGCCCCAAAAGTTCCTCACCAAAAGGATAAAGGGTCTCAAAAATATGTCTTATGCTGCCCGACTGAAAGAACTCCAGCTCTATTCAGTCGCATACCGCTTGCTCAGAGGTGACCTGTGCCTGACATATAAGGCCATGTCAAACCCAGATTTGATGAATATGCTTCACCTCAAAAAATCTAGATCCCCCAGAACCACAAGGGCGGGAGTCTTAAACCTTGACACGGTTATTAATAGAACGTGCTGGAGGGACAGATTCATCACCCAGAGACTCCCTATGCTGTGGAACAAAATCCCGGTACATGTGAGGCAGAGCACCTCGCTGGCCTTGTTCAAGAGGAATCTTGACCAATGGATGGGAGATTGCAGATATACCCCAGGGATTACTTCAGTGTCACTGCTTGACAGAGGCACAGCAAAATAATAGGCATAGTTTTCTTCAAACTAAAGGGGTGGCGAAAGTCACATAACTATGGGCTAGGCTTATAAATGCCCTTGGGCAGATAGCCTAGTATGAACCTATGAACCTATGAACCTAACCCCATAGTGCCTTTTTTAGGCAAGGCTCAAAAGACAAACCCACCTCCATACGTATCACAATGGATAAGAAACTAAAAGTAATGCTACTCAATGCCAGAAGTCTAAACCTCAAGATGCATGCACCCAAAACTCTCCTTAGCATGGAGAACATCAATATCTGTGCAGTAACAGAAACCTGGTTCAAGGCTCCCAAGAGCAACCCAGCACTACCAGGTTATACCTCATACCATGCTTTTCGGCCCCAAAACTTGGACCGAACCACAAAAGGAGTGGGAGTATCAATATTCGTCAAAGATACCCACACCTCCAGGTTGGTGGCACAGCACAAAGCATCAGACACTATCCATGTTCAAATAACAGTGGGTAAAACTGCCTTCCAGTTTATAGCCTGCTACAGACCACCCTCCCAAACCCAGTAACCCCTCTCGGCCTTCCTGAGAACACTGGGAAATATGAAGGTCTCTCCAAACACCATTATATTGGGCGACTTCAATTACCCAAACATAGACTGGGAGCATTACTCTAGCTCCAACACCCTACACAAATGTTCCTAGAATTTATAAACTCAAATGCTATGGAACAACTTGTTACCACTCCCACAAAAGGGGAAAACATACTGGACCTGATCATCACCAACATGGGGACTCTATGCTCCAGACTAGAAGTGTATCCCTCACTGGTAAGATCAGACCATAAACTAATCTCACTGGATATTCACATCCCGACCCCACCCCTTGCCTAGAAAACCACAGTGAAAAACTTCTCTAAAGCAAATTTCACACTCCTCAAAACCAAGGTGGAATCCTTCAAAGCCCCCGGGCCTGTGGAAAATATGGCCCAAACTGCAGAATCCTTTATAAACACATTCTATGAACACCTTCAGGAATGCATGGATCTTGCAATCCCAAATAAAACCAAGACCCAGTCCTCCAAAGGCAGACGTCTTGTCTGGTGGAATCCAGCCATAAACAAAATATATAATATAAGGAGGAAGCTACTACATGATAGAGCAAAATCCCAAAAAGGCAAGGCATCTCTGATCAGTATTAGCAAAAAACTACGGGCACTCATAAAATCGTCTAAGACCAGCTTCAAGAGAAAAATTGCACAGGACACTAAGGATAATCACAAGGCTTTCTTTAGTTATGTTAGGAACCTGAGTGGGAATTCCCAGATATGCTCATAATTAGTCCAAAATGACAAAAAATACACCGAACCCACAGACATTCCCAACATCCTAGCTGACAGGTTCAGCACAAACATCCCCCCCCCCTCCCCACCAAAAGGGCAAATATCTATCCCAGCAGAGTGCTTTCCCCCTGACATCTCAGATGCTCAGGTAAGAGCCGCCCTCTGCAAAGCAAAAAACACAGCATCAATGGGACCAGACGGTGTCCCGGGCTGCATCCTACATGAACTCCAAGAAGAGCTAAACCCAATCATAAAACTATTGTTCAATCTCAGCCTTACTACAGGATATGTACCCAAAGAGTGGCGCACAGCAACAGTGGCCCCTCTCCACAAAGATGGTGCCTCAACGGATCCTGGAAACTCCTAAGTCAGTAAACAATTAAGTCAGTAAACAAGAAACTTGGGTCCTTATACAGGATAAAAACCTTCCTAACTCCAACTGCCAGAGCAGCCACTGCCCACTCACACCTTCTCTCTACCCTACTATATGCCTCTCCTGTGCTTACTAACCTTAACAAATCTGACCTAAACAAACTCTCATCTTGTTATAATCATATTGCCAGATTTGTATCTGGCTTGCCCTACAGAACACACCATTGTATTAACCTGAAAAAAACTTGGCTGGATAGAACTTCCAAATCTTCTCCAGCTGTACCAACTCATAGAAGCATTTAAAATCCTTAAACAACCTGAGAACACCCCTGCTCTAAAAAATATAATAATTCCTTACACCAATCTAAGCTGCCTTCGCTCAGCAAATAGACTCCTTGTCCAAACAATTAAATCTTACAACCTAGGTGGTGACGCTCTGTTTGCCAATACCACTGGAAAAATATGGAACTCCCTCGCCAACAACCTCATGCTTATAACTTCACTAGTTCAATTCAAAAAGAGTCTAAAACTCCATTATAAGTCACATTGGCTTTGTCCTTGCACAAACCCAGACTAGCTCTTTGCAGTAAACCAAGCCCATATTAGTTCTTAGTATTATCCAATCCCAAAAAGAACAACTTAGAGAGGGGATATCTAACCTCAAAAGAACAATGTATGTTAGCCAAACTCTAAGCTATAATTTGTCCTAATGACTTTGCTAGCATGTTATTAATGTACAGTATAATGAACTGTAGTATTCTGCATTTGCTAGAGCATGGTAGTTTATGATAGTATGTAAACTGCTTTTTTTCTTTTTCATTTTTGTTCATCTTAAACTCTATTTTGTAACTATCTGTCATTGTAACTCTGTTGGAGCTTTTCTCCCCAGGTCTCCACTGAAAATGGACATGTATCCAGTCGGACTATCCCGGTCAAGAAATGTAAAATAAATAAATAAAAATAAGCTATCGCCCCATAAGCCTGACTAGCTTGGTCTGCAAAGCTATGGAAAGGATCATCATGGACCTCATAAATAAAGATATTGGGGACCTACAGACACTGGATCCTACCCAGTTTGGCTTTGTTAAGGGCAGATCCTGCCTCTTAAACCTGGTCGATTTCTTTGAAACAGTCAACAAGGCCATTGACGAGGGGAAGGTGGTCCACACAGCCTACTTGGACCTCACAAAAGCGTTCGATACAATACCCCACTCGGGCATTGTAGATAAGCTCACCAGCTTAAATATAAACCCCTATGTCACTAGATGGGTTGCAAACTGGCTCAAGGACAGAACCCACATGGTTAGAATTGCTGGAGCCATGTCAGACTCCAAACCAGTTACAAGTGGCATCCCACAAGGCTCAGTCCTGGGACCTCTCTTGTTCGGTATATATTTCTCAGAGGTACAGGCCAACACGGAAGGACTGCGGCTGACCAAGTTCGCAGATGACTGCAAACTGGGTGCCATAATCGACTCTCCAGCCGACACAAGCATCCTCCAAAAGGGCCTCATAGAAACAGACAACTGGTGCCAGAGCCATGGCCTCAAGCTAAACGCCAAAAAGTGTATAGTCATCCCCTTTGGCAAAAACAAAGTGCCCACAAATTACCACATAGGTGGTAATCCATTAAGTACAGAAGAAGTAATTAGGGACCTGGGGACCCAAGTTGATAGCAATCTCTCATTTGACAACCACGTGGCCAAAGTGGTTAGAAGAACATTTTATATAGCCCACCTAATCATGAAGGGATTCACATCTAAATCAGAGAAGGTCATCGTGCCTCTTTACTCATCCCTCATCAGGCCCATAATTGAGTACAATGCCCCTTTTGGGATATACCTTACCAGACACCTGCAGCAACTGGAAAGACCCCAAAAGTACCTCACCAAGAGGATCAAAGGGCTCAAACAGATGCCATATGCTGCCCGGTTAAAGAAACTCCAGTTCTACTCAGTGGCATACCGCCTACTCAGAGGCAATCTGTGCCTGACGTATAAAGCCATGTCCAACCTGGAATTAATGGACATGCTGCACCTCAGAAAATCCAAATCCCATCGAGCTACGTGCTCGAGAGACTTGAACCTCACCACTGAAATAAATAGGACATGCTGGAGGGACAGATTAATAACCCAGAGGCTCCCTTCACTCTGGAATAAAATCCCAGTCCAGGTTAGGCAGAGTCCCTCATTGACTCTCTTCAAGAGGAATCTTGATGAGTGGATGGGAGATTGTAGGTTTACCCCGGGTATCACTTCTGTGTCACTGTTAGACAGAGGCACAGTATACTAACCTCGAAAAAGGGCATAGCAAAATTAATTTAAAATGGGTGGCAAAAGCCAAACACACTCTGGCTAGGCTTATAAATGCCCTAGGGCAGATAGCCTAGTATGAACCTATGAACCTATGAAAAGAGAGTGGAACACAAGAATAGGAGATAGGACAGGATTCAACATCTACAGTCCCTGCCAGATGTGATCCAGTAGGAGATTTCTCACCACTCAAGGTACTATCTTGACTGATCCTTGTTTCAAATGGTGGAGACAGTCTGGGCAGAGATGTGACTCAGTGAGTTGCTGGAAGAGGTGGCCAATTCATGAATCTATCCTCCTTTTGATTATCTCTTCCAAACTGTCTGCCAGGTGTCAAAGGGATTCCAAGGTGTCACCTCCAGTGGCACTGCTACAGGCAGATACGTCAGTCAAGATTACCTGCAGTGGGAGGTGCAGATACTACAGGAGGTGTGAAGGTGACTGTGGTAGTCTGGGACACAGATGTTGATGTTACTTCCAGTGGTGGCATGCTGCCGCCTGTTGAGGTCTAGCAGGCCTAGGCCGCTTTGCAGAAGGGATAGCTACATATCTTGTTGCTGCTGCTTATAGTAGTAAAATAAATGGAAAGAAACAAATAATAAACCAAATAAATGTATGTAATAAAAAAGGTAATGGCAAAGAGGGCAGAGAAGAGAAAAAGTACAAATATAATGAAAAAATAAAGCTGATATGTACTTCAAGTAAGGTTGAGTTATAACCAGTACTCTTGAATGAACAACAAACATTCTTATCAGTTTAGTGAAAAAAACACCCTTGCAGGTCCAGCGCCTTTAAACTCCTGGATTCAGATATATGCGTGCAAAGTTCTTTATAATCCACAGGTTATGTTGGAAACAAGAACGCCAATAAACGAAAAAAACAAATTATCAGTTTAACAAGGGTTTTAGCAGATGCAAGTGAGTGAGGGACCTGAACCACAGCCATCATCACTGTCATCCTGAAAGGCAAAGGATTAACATGATGTGCTGCTTGGACAAGTCATGTGTAGTCTGTAGCTCAACACACAGTACTGGGGTGTCTGAGACAACTGTACATATGCAAAGAAAAATGCTGCTCAGACATACATTCCTTTCAAAGTTACTAAGCAAAGAACACATATATATTAACAGACTACCCCTGAATAAATGAAAGTCCTTGGTCTCGCTGCAGGTTAAACGCTGGGGTCAGCAAAAAAAAAAAGAAATTAAACAGTTACACACCCAGAGGTAGCAGGTTCAAATCCTTATAATATAAAAATCAAAATAATAATGCCAAACAGTTCAACCTTATATTTCCTAGGACTTATATAGAAACTGTATGTATTGAATAAGTAATGAATATAATAAATAACTGCACAAACTCAGCTTGAAATACGATAACTGACAATGAACATAATTACATTGTTCCAAGAATCAATAACTGCATAATGTGTTAAGATATCAATATATATATACATGTCTACCATGAATAAAAAATCGTTACAGTTTATTCAGCGCAATTATACACAAACATATATGCTTTTTATGTCTACATATTTTTATGTTTTTGTATGTCTACATATCTTCGTTTATTTTTAGAACATGCACATTGATAGTTTGAATAATGGCTTCAGTATAATTATTAGAGATCTTTTATTCATGGTAGACATGTATATATATTGATATCTTAACACATTATGCAGTTATTGATTCTTGGAACAATGTAATTATGTTCATTGTCAGTTATCAATAGATATTGATGTCATGTCTTTTGTACATATATGTTTACCTATAGCTTACATATCAGCGTATTAGGAAATCCACAGATAATTACGCATCTATGATCGATAGAGGCGATCTAGAGATTTTTATATGTTGTTATATGTATTCTTATAGACTGCTGTATGCAATTTTATATATTTTTGCACATTTCTGTATGTATTTCAAGCCCTGAAGTTTGTGCAGTTATTTATTATTCATTACTTATTCAATACATACAGTTTCTATATAAGTCCTAGGAAATATAAGGTTGATGCAGATGTCCCTTTAAATAACTCTTTATGCTAATTGTTTGATAATTTGATAATTACTAGAGATATATATGGTTATATTGCATTAATAGACTACCCCTGACACAAATGTCTACCCACTTGAAAAATGGTGCTTATCCATATTTCCACATCTAATGTAATTAGTATAATGAGGCAGACAGCTCAACTTAAAATTTTCATAACACAAGAATGGATGGGAAATTGAGACCACAGACATCACAGAGTGGGAACATAGCTTTAACATGTCAATCCACTTGTCTAAGTACATGGCAGAATGCTCACATAACAGACCCAATAACATTCAACAGTTATAGTGCTGCCTTTGAGCTATGGAAATTATCACAGAAATAGAAGTGATGTATACAAAGGAAACTGTATGAAACTTAATCCGTACTAATTTTAATATTAACAGCTATATATTCTGAAGCAACTATACTCATCCTGATATTTTTGCAGGTGCACATGTCCTGGTGTGCAGCTGCCTGTTCACTGCAATCTATTCAGAGGCTATGAAAAGTAAAAACAGGATTGTGTAATTTCTGTGGATGGCATGTATTGGAAGGTTATATGTTTAGCTAAGATAAGATCTACTTACAGTACATAGGGGTGTCCACTGTTTAACCATCCTCCCTTCAGCCTAGGAGGTCAGGATTGTGGTGAAAGGCACTCTTCTCCCTTGTGTGGGATGCAAGTAGCATGGGTGATAGCCCTTGCTAAACTATTCCAGGCTTTAGTAATTTATAAAGGCCCTTGCCAGCCCTCTTGCATGAGGCTTTTGTTGAAATCCTGACGGGGGAGGTAGAGAAACACTTTTGCCTCCTCTACACACTGCCTCTTCACTTTAAAAGGAACACTACCATCTCCTTCTCCAGCCATGATGTCTCATCTTGAAGAATCACAGGGAAACATGTCAGAAAATTGGTGCTCAAAGTAGTTCTCACATTTATCATTTGTCATGCACTGACAGGCACATCATTTGTGTGACTGATGCCGAGCAATGATAATATAGGATCTGTGTCATTATGGTTCACAATGATGCTTTACGGTGTGAAACATGCAAGTCCTGTGTCCCTGTGTATGTTGTTAAGAAAGTAGACACTCCAGTGACTCCATTTATTTAAGGTTATATGTTAAATTACAGATCCCCCCAGAGGCATGGCAAGTGCAGTACTGCCCACAGGGACTCAGGTGTGTACACAGAATTTAGGCCAATGCTTACCAGGTAATCTCATCTCTCAAGTTAGCAATGCAGAAACAGTGAGTTGAAGCTTAATCAACACAATCACCACACACAAGGTGAATCTGCATGATATAAGCCCAAGGGTAAACAAAGAGAACTATTGTACTATGGAAAAAGACACGGAGCAACAATTTCTGAGCCAACAGCAGCAGAAATTAAGAGAAAAAGTATAAGCCATTTTGAACAGTGTGGCTGTATTTAACTGCTATTGTACTTGTTAACATAACATGAAATATATTTGTCACTACTTGTAAGTGTATGGGGAAGGTGTATTGTAAGAAGGACTGCAAGGTGAAGGCAGTTATTGGGCTTAAAGATTGTCAAGCATAATGGGAGACACTCCCATCAACACATACTCAAGAGTACAGGTTCATCACTTTCTTGCTGGGTTTGTGATACCACTTTCAATACAAAAATTAATTTTTGTATATATTACATATATATGTCATTTGCAAAAAAAACATAGTTACCCTGAAAGAGCAACTCGTGTCACTTTGGTTAGTTGCAGTTGTTTAAGAATAGTTGTATAGGGGACATTTGCTCAGTAAACGTATGTGCCTAACATTAATTAAAGAGAGTAGATACAGATATATAACTGAAAGGCATACAGACAGACACTATACTAAATAGTGAGAGGAAGACATGTGGTGTAAGAATTTTGCAAGACCATTCAGAAAGAAAGCTGCTAATTCTACTGTTTTCTGTTCCTAAAGAGCAATGCCTAAGAAACAAGGGTACAAGAAACACATTGGGAATTCTGGTAAAAAGATGACTCTTATGCCAAATATATGATGCAAATAAAGAGGTGTTACTACAGGCTCTCTGTCTCAATGGATGACCTCTCTTTGGCCTGCATACTGCTTACAATGCCTAATGGGACCCTGACTGGGAAGATGGGGTAGTGAAAGTGAATTTGGTTAGTGGCCATAACTGTTGTTATGAAATGATGTGGTGCAGAACCACTGATATGACATGTCCTGACAAATCTAAAGCTGAATACTTGGCATGCGAAGGTAGGTCAGCAAGTGGCGGGTCATTGAGTGAACCAACTCTAAAGGAGACAGAAGCATTTGTAGCCTCTCTCAGAGGGGTGGCATCTCCACAAGGTCCCACAGTGTGGTACTGTATGTTGAGGCAGAGCTGTAGTAGCCAGCAAGACAATCTACTGTAGATGCCCCAGACATGTGACTCTCTTTTATGTGTAAGACTACCTGTAAGTCCTCTGTTCCCCTTTTTCACTGTCCAAATTATTAAACCTATCTAATTTTCATTATACAGGAACATCGGGGATTACCCTTAAATGGCATTCTGCACAAGGTATGCAATTAAACTATTTAGCTTTTTATTCTTAATATTTGTACACCTCAGTTTCATGTATACTTCTAATGCTGAGTCATATTGTGCTTTGAAGTATTCATAGATGATTCTTTATTCAGTGCTAGGACTGTCTGTGGAACTGCCCCAAGCTGATGCTGGAGGAGCCATAACATCTGATAATGATAGCAGGAAGGAGTAGGTACATTCAGGAGTAAAGAGTCTGCTTCAACAGAATGAATGTGACCACTACACCCCCTAAGCAGACTATTGGACACAGCCTGAAGATACTCACAGCACATAGGAAGGACAGGTTTCTTAGGTCCCTATCCATCAGGAGAGTGTGATATCTCCTATAGACACATATCAGAAACTTCTGCTACCGCCCATAGGCAGAGGCATCCACACAGGGGTGTGTGTAATTGCACTCGCTGGAGATATGACTACTCCCCCTCCCCCAAGGTCGGTGTGTCAGTGGCTGAAATCCAGCATATATGCAGGATAATCACAGAAACACAGGCTAGTACCACCAGACCCATGGCAGAATTAGTGATAATAATTCAGGGTTTGTGTAATGACCCTTGGGAGTGCATGTCCTGTATGTGTGATTATTTGGATAAACTCAGTCACATACTAGAATAGGCTATGTGTTCTCTGGCTCACCTGCCAGGTGTGCGGGCCATCCACAAAGTCAGTTCAGTGCTACTTCTACAGATGTGGATCATCTAGATCCCACTCTTCAACGCTAGCACTTCCACACCTACCTCTGTTGAGGAGGTGTCTACATCCAGAAGAGAATATCTGTGTAGTTATGGCAGTTGTGACAGTGGCACATTCCATAGCAGATGACACTCAGCATCTAGCCAGGGTCATGGCACAAGCAGTGCAATTGCTGATAGAACTAGTTTTCATGAGCGGGTATATGCATGGAATGCTGAAACCTCTACCGTGCATGCCCTGCAGCTGCCCAATACACTGAGCTGCAGTGGTGCAATGATTTCTGAGGCTGTGTTCCAGCAGACCCCACACTGCTACCACCACAGACCCCAGTACATAATGCATTCAAACTTCCACTGACATTGGCCTTCATATACACTTTTACATTAAGCTCTACTGAGCACTGACAGGCAAAAGAAAAAACAGCACTCTTTAATAATGCTCAGCACTCACGCATTTCCTTACAAAAGACACCCACTTGTGCTCCCTTCCCCAGGTGTGCAAATGAGAATAACTGTGCCCTTTCCTTTGCACATTATTACTTGTGTGGTTGACTGTGTCTGATGTACAGCATGAGCAGTCTATGCATGGTAAGCACAGCCTGGTGCTGGTTTTGAAACTATCACTTTTACTGTAGTGTTTCTGCTTTACTCTTGTCCCCATGTTCTGAAGCTGCATGTATACCATTGCCTCTTTGTCAGTGCAACGGCATACCACACCTGCTTCCATCTCACATAATCATCCCCTACTCCTGGCTCCTCCACAGACTCCTTGTCTGACTCCACCTTCATTTCCTGGCACGCTGAGGACCACTGCTCCTGCAAATGCCTCCTGCCTATGATAGTGTGTACTACATACACAGACATTGTTTTTGCATACATGCCAGGACCATACAACAGGGCACCACACTGAATGTATCCAGACAACAAAAGCATAACTTTAGCAGTCCAAGCGCATACTCAGTAAAGTTATTTGTTTCTGGGTGGGCAAGGCTATACCCCTGCTCTGTTTGATTTTGTGGGTCTCTTATGGGTATCATGAGCCTGGGTTATGGGTATATCCAACATTACCAACAAGATGGCCCTGTGGGAAGTCACCTCCTTGAAGAACTTTGCTACAGTTCACAGGTGTGCCATTTATTAGAGTCATAATAACTGGATGGCCTGCACACACATTGTGGATGCTACCCTGTGCATTATAAAAAACCTGGCAGTGGATGCTGTCATACCCTTTACTATTCACATACCTCCTTCCAATTTGAACATGTGAGACCTTCATTTCAGTGCAGGTACAGTCTATTGTTCCAAGTACGCAGGAACATGGGCTATATAATATAAATCTTGCATGGTGTTTGCTCTCTCCTCTGCAGTCCAAGCAAACTGCATATGATCCCCCACATGTTGAAGCATGATACTGAGAAATTGATAAAGTGTTCTCAAGGCAGATGCCCACCATGTCTCCAGTTAGTTACCAAAATGTTCCTGTAGCTAATATACTTAAAGCTTGTATAGCTTATCCACTGAGATATGTACTCTGTGACTCCCATAGGACTGCAGATGAGGCTGACACATGTCCATATTCTTTTGAATGATGTCTCTATCTACACAATAACAGTCTTCAATGTCAGTGCCATGGAGTCCATGAATTGTTACATGCAGTCAGATGACCTGGGGTGTTCGGGGGTAACTTTGCAGACTGTCAGGTATAGCACCAACAGCAGCAGTAACAGCTTCTTGCAGATACGCATTTGCAATGTTGCAGCATCCCCTAACAGTCTTTCACAATTTCCAAATATTCAGCCAGTTTCAAATATGGAGCGAGAGTAAGCACAGCTCCATTGTGCAGCATGTAGACGTTTATGAGTTGCTCTGCCATCATTTTGCCTCATTAAGATATCCCAAGATGCCTGTTATAATAATGCTGCTCCTTACCATGTCATTATAAGGCTATTAGCATATACAGTGCCTGACTGCTGTGCTCAGCCTGACCAATTGTGGTGCTTGGGTTATGGAATCACACTCTCCCGGCATGTGGCTGCTTATCACACAAATTCTGTTAGTGCAATGTGGGAAACTTTTCTGAAACCATCTCGTAGTCTTGCTATTAACAAATCCAAGCAAACTGTCATCAGGGCTCTGCATTAAATACTACTGTATATTGAACAATCTATAATCAGTGTTCTAATTTTTGTTGCACATTTGACTATCTGGGATCTGATTTTAAAATGATCATATTTTTTGACAGCCACACATTTACATTAATTGCCATTTATCCTCATTTGAAGTTGCCGTTATTACATTCCTCTCCCTATCACAAGTTATAAATTCAGTAGGTAAGGAAAGGTCTTCATACAAATGCTGATTTCTTCATATAGAACTTTTTATTCTTAATTGACTATAGTTTCTGCTAGAAGTTATTCACCCTTCTGTTTCTGAATACAATTACTCTGTATGCTTCTGTTTCCTTTCATGCCATCTATCACTTTTCACTAAATGATATAAACTCTTTGGTGTACTTTTTGGCATTATAAATTCACTGCAATCATATTTAGTTAGTTGCTATTTACACATACCTTAAATATTCACAGGCTAAGTAGAACCAGAGGTTTATACATTAATTTAATGAATACTTAATATTATTGTTTGCTTGACAGTGGTGGTAGATTACAATACATAAGAATTTGTACATTTTGCTTAAACATGTGGCCTTCATTTTCTTTTCTTTTACATATTAATCTTAAATCTTTCATGTTTTTACTCCTTGCGATAACATATCTGCATTGAGTCTTACATAATACACTTGCAGCTATTTTCCATAGCCTCACCAGAAAAAAGGCTTTATTTAGCAGGACTGTTTTTTCATTAAAAAGACATACAATAAATTAAACAAATTCATAAAAATATAACAATGTCATGCAATAATTCATTAGGCACACTCATTTCATTAAAAATGTTAACACTTTTCATATAGTGGTCTCTAATAAGGAGCACTACATTTTGTGCTGAAAGAGCTTGTTGCACTGAAAGGAGCACTTATCTGTATACAGACTCTTACATTATTGATGCCTCAGTATGTTCATAGATTAGTGAGAATCAAACCATGCACTTTGTGAGGTAAATACCTTAACCATTAGACAAACCCTCCTATCCGATGTTGGCTGTTGTTTTGTCAGACATTGTGTTACGAGTTTGTAAAAACAGTGCTGTGGGTGCAAGGGGCAAACTCCTACAAAAACTCTATTTGCTAACTTTTTGTCATGAGTTCTCCAATTCAGTTCTCAGCTGGGATGCCTTCTGTGTGTAGTCTGTATGTCCTCCCTGTGTTTGTTTGGGTTAACTCATGGTGGTCCGGTTTCCTCCCACATTTCAAAGACATGCAGTAAGTGGATTGAACACTCTAAACTGGCCATCGTTGTGAGTGTGTGCACATGTTTGTGGTGTGGAAGAACTACGGGCGCAGGGCTATCCACCTGGTGGTGTAAACCTTGGCTGTAGATGACTGTAATTGTTGAAGTGACACTCCGACCTCTGTGCAAAAATTTGAAAAGGGGTTGTGGATGGATGGATGGATAATTTAAGTTGTGATTTTCTGTTTTTTTTTTAGTTTGTCATGAGGTTTAGATGTTTCAGATGTAATAAGATGCACTTGAGTTTACATTTTTAAAGAGCACTTATGAGTGTTTGGCACAGTTGTTCTTTTCATTGTGCCATTCTTGTATTATTGGAATCATGTATTAAGTGTATCCTTTATTTAAAAAAAAAATCATAGCTATTCTAGAGAAATGTATGGGGCTGTACAAATCTGGATCATTGTGTGTGATATTCTGACTCTGTAATAAAGAAGATTATTCTGCTCTGAACTTATAATGCCAATTTAAAATGTTGTCTTTTGAAAACAAAATTTCAAAAGAACATTTTTACAGAATGATAGAGTCAGGGCACTAGAAATTTCAGACAATAACATGACTAAACTGAATAATTACAATCAATTAGTGAAGTGCGCCTTCTAAGAGTATTCTTGACTACATTTATTTATCAAATAACTGCAGATTAAAGTGCACTTAACCAATTAATAAATATATAAGCAAGTAAAAATTAACTACATAACTAAATAAATAAATTATTAAATAAATAAATGCATGCACATTGAAGCAACACATCTGACTTCTTGTTTTGTGTCTCTGTTATGTTCTTGTTACATACATTTCTTTCAGAAAACAATCTGAAAGAAATATACATTCTGTATTACCTTTTTTATCTCTTAAAATACATTTCTGGCAATCACAGAAATGTCTGCACCTAAATTGTCTTACCTGGTAAAATGCGTAGCTTTACAAGGTTCTTATTTATTCAGGATTCATCTTTTGTGAATGTCCTTTTTTTACATATCCTGGTCTGAAATATTTGAAAAACAGTGTCCTCTCTTAACAGTATCCCAAAGTTATGGAAGAACTTGTATCGGTACAGTAACAGTCACACACAGTCACAAACAAAAGTGAAATTGGAGGAACTTCCTGTAAATTACAAAGTGGTAGAATGTATGAAAGAATTTTGAAAATGATCACCTGCACTCAGAACTTTCTTATTCCAGGAAGCAAGAAATAAAAGAACTGTCCTTTCACGCTTTTCTAATTTTGCAACTTTATAACAGACAGAAACAAAATGTATAACATACTTCTGTCATGCTTTGTGTAAAAATACAATAGTTTGCAGTAAACATAGACACTCATGTTAGAAATAAAACAAACCAGTGCCTTTCATTTGATGTACACTGCATTTGTCTTTTGGGTAGGACTAGTGTTCTTTCCTATTACTGTCTGTTGTAGACTTCATGAATTAATAGTAGCAAAATCCAAACATAAGTATTTTATTTTGTTACAGTTAGAAAGAAACCTTTTTTCACATCTTCTGGGTTGCTTCATTTACAGTTTTCAAGAGTACTCTCTCGAATCTAGGAAGCTTGCACTCCACGTTGTGAGAGCAGACAAAGTCAAAAGTCTAATATGACTGATATGAAAAACATACTTGGAAAAACAATGCTCTCTTCTGCATGTACCTCACCAGACACCAGCGAAATGCTGGAGAGACCACAGAGGTTTCTCGCCAATAAAATACAGGTCTTCTAAACCATGACTTACATGGATAGACTGAAAGTCCAGTCACAGTCCTCTGTATCATATAGACTGCTGACAGGTGACTTGTGCCTGGCCTACAGGGTAGTCTATGATCCTGCCCTGATGGATATGCTGCATATCTGCAAGTCAAATGGCATAAGAGCCACTCACTCTAGGGATCTTAACCTAGGCTGTGACATTAACAGAACATGCTGGAGAGACAGCTATATCTCCCAGAGAATGTCTCTGCTCTGTAATAAACTTCCAATTCATGTGAAGGCGAACTCCTGACTGACTGTATTAAAACGCAACCTGGTCAAATGGATGGGAGACCTTAAATTCACCTCAGGAGTGGCACCCAAGTTCCCTCATGGACAGAGGTAGTCAGTGCTTATCATAGACTCACTCTGAAAATTATGTCCGTCTAACCAATGACAATTAAGGCAACTCAGGAGTAACATGGCTAGGCATGTAAGGTCTCTAGGGCTGCTAGCCTGGTAACCTCCTATGAACCTATGAACCTATAATACAAAAAGTGACACTATCTGCTATAGAAACTCATATTTGTCCCTCTCATCTGCAATATTTTCATTAAAGTTCTAAAATCACAATCAGAAATGATTAGCGGCCAGCAGTTCTTCAGATGCATCTTAGCTTTTTCTCATATAAATTTTAGTAACCGTCATCTCTTTATAACTCATTAGAAACTCCCAGAAATACCCTTTTTCTCTATCAGAGATGTATAACATGAATAGACTATTTATCTAGTCTTGGAGTTCTAGTACAATTAAAAGTACATAAATCTGCATTTAATTCATTCAAACTAATCATTTGATTAATAGCCGTTTGCGAGTCAGTGGCAGTAGTACCCCACAAACCCACAACAAAATCCTCAACTGCATCACAAGTAGTATCTTTCATAGTATGAAGTATGGCATCTCAGTTTACAATTCCTTCCATATAACCATTATCATATTAAACAAACTTTCCCTAAACAGCAACAGTCTCTCTCATTTTCATACTATAAGATTGCTTTTCAATAAGTCTGACATGTTGGTTTCATTTTCTTCATAAATTCTCCACCCAGTTTCTAAACAGTGTAATGTATTTTGTACCAGTATTCTAGCAAAGCCTTTAGCTATCAGTCTATAGCTATATATGTTCAACAAACACACTGCCTTATTGGCATATGGGAAGTAGCGCCATGCTACCTTCTCTCTGACAGTGTGGGCAAGTCTATATCCCTGCTCTGTTTGATTTTGTGGGTCTCTTATGGGTATCATGAGCCTGGGTTATGGGTATATCCAACATTACCAACAAGATGGCCCTGTGGGAAGTCACCTCCTTGAAGAACTTTGCTACAGTTCACAGGTGTGCCATTTATTAGAGTCATAATAACTGGATGGCCTGCACACACATTGTAGATGCTACCCTGTGCATTATAGACAACCTGGCAGTGGATGCTGTCATACCCTTTACTATTCACGTACCTCCTTCCCATTTGAACATGTGAGACCTTCATTTCAGTGCAGGTACAGTCTATTGTTCCAAGTACGCAGGAAAATGGGCTATATAATATAAATCTTGCATGGTGTTTGCTCTCTCCTCTGCAGTCCAAGCAAACTGCATATGATCCCCCACATGTTGAAGCATGATACTGAGAAATTGATAGTGTTCTCAAGGCAGATGCCTGAGATACCCCACTATGTCTCCAGTTAGTTACCAAAATGTTCCTGTAGCTAATATACTTAAAGCATGTATAGCTTATCCACTGAGATATGTACTCTGTGACTCCTATAGGACTGCAGATGAGGCTGACACATGTCCATATTCTTTTGAATGATGTCTCTATCTACACATTAACAGTCTTCAATGTCAGTGCCATGGAGTCCATGAATTGTTACAAGTAGTCAGATGACCTGGGGTGTTCGGGGGTAACTTTGCAGACTGTCAGGTATAGCACCAACAGCAGCAGTAACAGCTTCTTGCAGATACGCATTTGCAATGTTGCAGCATCCCCTAATAGTCTTTCACAATTTCCAAATATTCAGCCAGTTTCAAATATGGAGCGAGAGTAAGCACAGCTCCATTGTGCAGCATGTAGACGTTTATGAGTTGCTCTGCCATCATTTTGCCTCATTAAGATATCCCAAGATGCCTGTTATAATAATGCTGCTCCTTACCATGTCATTATAAGGCTATTAGCATATACAGTGCCTGACTGCTGTGCTCAGCCTGACCAATTGTGGTGCTTGGGTTATGGAATCACACTCTCCCGGCATGTGGCTGCTTATCACACAAATTCTGTTAGTGCAATGTGGGAAACTTTTCTGAAACCATCTCGTAGTCTTGCTATTAACAAATCCAAGCAAACTGTCATCAGGGCTCTGCATTAAATACTACTGTATATTGAACAATCTATAATCAGTGTTTTAATTTTTGTTGCACATTTGACTATCTGGGATCTGATTTTAAAATTATCATATTTTTTGACAGTCACACATTTACATTAATTGCCATTTATCCTCATTTGAAGCTGCCATTATTGCATTCCTCTCCCTATCACAAGTTATAAATTCAGTAGGTAAGGAAAGGTCTTCATACAAATGCTGATTTCTTCATATAGAACTTTTTATTCTTAATTGACTATAGTTTCTGCTAGAAGTTATTCACCCTTCTGTTTCTGAATACAATTACTCTGTATACTTCTGTTTCCTTTCATGACATCTATCACTTTTTACTAAATGATATAAACTCTTTGGTGTACTTTTTGGCATTATAAATTCACTGCAATCATATTTAGTTAGTTGCTATTTACACATACCTTAAATATTCACAGGCTAAGTAGAACCAGAGGTTTATACATTAATTTAATGAATACTTAATATTATTGTTTGCTTGACAGTGGTGGTAGATTACAATACATAAGAATTTGTACATTTTGCTTAAACATGTGGCCTTCATTTTCTTTTCTTTTACATATTAATCTTAAATCTTTCATGTTTTTACTCCTTGCGATAACATATATGCATTGAGTCTTACATAATACACTTGCAGCTATTTTCCATAGCCTCACCAGAAAAAGGCTTTATTTAGCAGGACTGTTTTTCATTAAAAAGACATGCAATAAATTAAACAAATTCATAAAAATATAACAATGTCATGCAATAATTCATTAGGCACACTCATTTCATTAAAAATGTTAACACTTTTCATATAGTGGTCTCTAATAAGGAGCACTACATTTTGTGCTGAAAGAGCTTGTTGCACTGAAAGGAGCACTTATCTGTATACAGACTCTTACATTATTGATGCCTCAGTATGTTCATAGATTAGTGAGAATCAAACCATGCACTTTGTGAGGTAAATACCTTAACCATTAGACAAACCCTCCTATCCGATGTTGGCTGTTGTTTTGTCAGACATTGTGTTAAGAGTTTGTAAAAACAGTGCTGTGGGTGCAAGGGGCAAACTCCTACAAAAACTCTATTTGCTATTTTTTTGTCATGAGTTCTCCAATTCAGTTCTCAGCTGGGGTGCCTTCTGTGTGTAGTCTGTATGTCCTCCCTGTGTTTGTTTGGGTTAACTCATGGTGGTCCGGTTTCCTCCCACATTTCAAAGACATGCAGTAAGTGGATTGAACACTCTAAACTGGCCATAGTTGTGAGTGCGTGCGCATGTTTGTGGTGTGGAAGAACTACGGGCGCAGGGCTATCCACCTGGTGGTGTAAACCATGGCTGTAGATGACTGTAATTGTTGAAGTGACACTCCGACCTCTGTGCAAAAATTTGAAAAGGGGTTGTGGATGGATGGATGGATAATTTAAGTTGTGATTTTGTGTTTTTTTTTTTTAGTTTGTCATGAGGTTTAGATGTTTCAGATGTAATAAGATGCACTTGAGTTTACATTTTTAAAGAGCACTTATGAGTGTTTGGCACAGTTGTTCTTTTCATTGTGCCATTCTTGTATTATTGGAATCATGTATTAAGTGTATCCTTTATTAAAAAAAAAAATCATAGCTATTCTAGAGAAATGTATGGGGCTGTACAAATCTGGATCATTGTGTGTGATATTCTGACTCTGTAATAAAGAAGATTATTCTGCTCTGAACTTATAATGCCAATTTAAAATGTTGTCTTTTGAAAACAAAATTTCAAAAGAACATTTTTACAGAATGATAGAGTCAGGGCACTAGAAATTTCAGACAATAACATGACTAAACTGAATAATTACAATCAATTAGTGAAGTGCGCCTTCTAAGAATATTCTTGACTACATTTATTTATCAAATAACTGCAGATTAAAGTGCACTTAACCAATTAATAAATATATAAGCAAGTAAAAATTAACTACATAACTAAATAAATAAATTATTAAATAAATAAACGCATGCACATTGAAGCAACACATCTGACTTCTTGTTTTGTGTCTCTGTTATGTTCTTGTTACATACATTTCTTTCAGAAAACAATCTGAAAGAAATATACATTTTGTATTACCTTTTTTATCTCTTAAAATACATTTCTGGCAATCACAGAAATGTCTGCACCTAAATTGTCTTACCTGGTAAAATGCGTAGCTTTACAAGGTTCTTATTTATTCATGATTCATCTTTTGTGAATGTCCTTTTTTTACATATCCTGGTCTGAAATATTTGAAAAACAGCGTCCTCTCTTAACAGTATCCCAAAGTTATGGAAGAACTTGTATCGGTACAGTAACAGTCACACACAGTCACAAACAAAAGTGAAATTGGAGGAACTTCCTGTAAATTACTAAGTGGTAGAATGTATGAAAGAATTTTGAAAATGATCACCTGCACTCAGAACTTTCTTATTCCAGGAAGCAAGAAATAAAAGAACTGTCCTTTCACGCTTTTCTAGTTTTGCAACTTTATAAAAGACAGAAACAAAATGTATAACATACTTCTGTCATGCTTTGTGTAAAAATACAATAGTTTGCAGTAAACATAGACACTCATGTTAGAAATAAAACAAACCAGTGCCTTTCATTTGATGTACACTGCATTTGTCTTTTGGGTAGGACTAGTGTTCTTTCTTATTACTGTCTGTTGTAGACTTCATGAATTAATAGTAGCAAAATCCAAACATAAGTATTTTATTTTGTTACAGTTAGAAAGAAACCTTTTTTCACATCTTCTGCGTTGCTTCATTTACAGTTTTCAAGAGTACTCTCTCGAATCTAGGAAGCTTGCACTTCACGTTGTGAGAGCAGACAAATTCAAAAGTCTAATATGACTGATATGAAAAACATACTTGGAAAAACAATGCTCTCTTCTGCATGTACCTCACCAGACACCAGCGAAATGCTGGAGAGACCACAGAGGTTTCTCGCCAATAAAATACAGGTCTTCTAAACCATGACGTACATGGATAGACTGAAAGTCCAGTCACAGTCCTCTGTATCATATAGACTGCTGACAGGTGACTTGTGCCTGGCCTACAGGGTAGTCTATGATCCTGCCCTGATGGATATGCTGCATATCTGCAAGTCAAATGGCATAAGAGCCACTCACTCTAGGGATCTTAACCTAGGCTGTGACATTAACAGAACATGCTGGAGAGACAGCTATATCTCCCAGAGATTGTCTCTGCTCTGTAATAAACTTCCAATTCATGTGAAGCAGAACTCCTGACTGACTGTATTAAAACGCAACCTGGTCAAATGGATAGGAGACCTTAAATTCACCTCAGGAGTGGCACCCAAGTTCCCTCATGGACAGAGGTAGTCAGTGCTTATCATAGACTCACTCTGAAAATTACGTCCGTCTAACCAATGACAATTAAGGCAACTCAGGAGTAGCATGGCTAGGCATGTAAGGTCTCTAGGGCTGCTAGCCTGGTAACCTCCTATGAACCTATGAACCTATAATACAAAAAGTGACACTATCTGCTATAGAAACTCGTATTTGTCCCTCTCATCTGCAATATTTTCATTAAAGTTCTAAAATCACAATCAGAAATGATTAGCGGCCAGCAGTTCTTCAGATGCATCTTAGCTTTTTCTCATATAAATTTTAGTAACCTTCTTCTCTTTATAACTCATTAAAAACTCCCAAAAACTATTTTTCTCTATCAGACAGAGATGTATAACATGAATAGACTATTTATCTAGTCTTGGAGTTCTAGTACAATTAAAAGTACATAAATCTGCATTTAATTCATTCAAACTAATCATTTGATTAATAGCCGTTTGCGAGTCAGTGGCAGTAGTACCCCACAAACCCACAACGAAATCCTCAACTGCATCACAAGTAGTATCTTTCATAGTATGAAGTATAGCATCTCAGTTTACAATTCCTTCCATATAACCATTATCATATTAAACAAACTTTCCCTAAACAGCAACAGTCTCTCTCCTTTTCATACTATAAGATTGCTTTTCAATAAGTCTGACATGTTGGTTTCATTTTCTTCATAAATTCTCCACCCAGTTTCTAAACAGTGTAATGTATTTTGTACCAGTATTCTAGCAAAGCCTTTAACTATCAGTCTATAGCTATATATGTTCAACAAACACACTGCCTTATTGGCATATGGGAAGTAGCGCCATGCTACCTTCTCTCTGACAGTGTACCAAAGCTCAGAGCTCATGCAACTGCATGTCTGTGTGTGTGGTGGATCACCTCGAATTTCAGGGACTGCCCTTCATACCGACAGACAGGACTCTTCCAACTTTCTACTGCTACACTAAGAGAAGGATCTCAGAAGACTGCTCCTTTCTCTGGATATATTCATCTACTGAAATGAGATAAGAAACCATTTAGTGTTTTTATTTCCTCTCTCTGTTTTTTCTATCAATGCTTAAACATTGTGTGATGATAAGAGCTACTGCCAGCCATGGCAAAAAAAGTAGGGCACTGGATGTGTAGCATATGTCAGCACCACTAGCTACAAGCAAAGCTCCTCATTAGTACTCCTCAAGGAAAATCTTGATGATTGGATGGGAAATAGGAAATTCACCCCGGGGATCACTTCGGTGGCTCTGGTCGACAGTGGCATAGGAGAATAAATTTCTTGGGTGGCAAAAGCCAGGGTACCTTTTTGGATGGGCTTGTATAGGCCCTAGGGCTGATAGCCTAGTACCTACCTATGAACCTATTTGTACAAGTGCTTGTGTTTAAAAATGCATTTGTGAAGTTACTTGTGTGAAAATGTATCAACAGTGTTTCCTGCTGGACAGAAAAAAAAATGTACTGTACATGCATTATTGTAACTGCTTAAATGGCTACATTGTAACAGCATATACTGGAAGGAAAGAGGATAATCCATCTGACTTTGAAAAATATTCTTGAAATTTAATTAGTTTATGGGTTAAGCCATTAAAATGTTATCCAACAGTTTTGAAGGGAGCCAGAGACGCATTGTCTGTGCTAGAGAATAGATTGTAGCTCCTGTAGGAAGAGTGGAATGGTTTTATTGTTTTATGGTTTCCAAATGCTGCAACAGATCATAGAAATGCTCCAGATATGTATGGTAGCACATAGGGGTAGCACATAGGTGCTAAACCATAGCAGCTTTTAGTTTTGGTAGTAGTGTGGGAAGTAGAAGTCAGAAGACCAGATGTATGTGATGCCATTCTGTACAGAAATAATGATTTAATATTAGAGGAGACTGAAGTCTCAGGGACAGTCTGTTATTGTAACCTGACAAAGGTGAAAAAACACTCACCCACTTCATCTTGCCTTTAGCTAGTAAGTGACCAGGGATACTAATTCTCTAAATTAGTTAGGAAAATATATTGAGAATAGTTAAGTAGTGTTTTTCTGTAATTGTTTGACTCTTTCCAGCTGTGTTATTTTCAATATTTCCTATGGCTGAAACTCTAGTGTTTACTGTAAACAGATATTTAGTATGTTGTTGTTATTTTATTATATAGCATTAAATGTATTTAAACGTCTCATTGTGGCTGGTCCTTTTAGAAAAATATTTAAGTTTGAGAGTTTTTGCATATATTTATTTGGTGATAACTCAAGCCACTCCTGAAAGCCTTGCTGTTTTGTGAACATTACCATTTATATTAATATTAATTTCAGTCAGTATAATTGGATACCCTTTCAAGAGCCTTAGGAAGCTGGCTTTGTAGTGCCTAGTGGCAGTGATAACTTTTTATACTCCGGCAGGAAGGAGGCACTGCGGGTAAATCTGTAGCAACCTTTCCCAGTTGTGTGTGTATGTGAAAATTACATCTGACAGTGAGTGTGTGTGTGTGTGTGTGTGTGTGTGTGTGTGTGTGTGTGTGTGTGTGTGTGTGTGTGTGTGTGTGTGTGTGTGTGTGTGTGTGTGTGTGTGTGTGTGTGTGTGTGTGTGTGTGTGTGTGTGTGAGTCAGCTACTTGTAACAGGGACATTAAGCATTGGTTTCAAAGAGAGAGAGTGGTAGAGGGCTTGGCTTGGGCACAAGGCTGAGAAATTAACTCTGCATCTCTACCACTGGGGACCCTTAATAGAGACCTGTAATGGAGACCTGGGGTGAGGCAGTGGTAGACAGACAGACCCTTGGCTAAATGTTCATAGCTTCATAGGAGTGTACTAGGCTAACATCCTGGACCCTGTATAAATCTAACTCAAGTGTGTTCCCTTTGTGCTGTTAAGGAAAATTGTGCTTGATTCAGAGAGATCTGCATTTGGAAATACTGAATTTGTTCATTTGTATTTCAAGTTAATTTTCCTCTCCATAGTCAATGGTGAGGATTCACTCTCCTTGATTACTGGCATAGAGTGAGGACCTAACATATTGGTCAGCAATGGTGTGGATATTGAACTTCTGTAGCCGGTAAGCAGTTGTCACTAAAGGTGGGAACTCTGTCAGCAGCCACACGGTAGACATTCAGAGTTTCATTTCACAACAATTCTATTTATTTTTTATTAGTTTAGTTTAGTCAGGGTAAGCAGGCAAAGATGTCAGCAAAGTATTATGGCAAGCTGACAAAGAACCAGTTGGCCAAGGTGTGTAAAGCCAAAGGACAGGTGTATCCCAACCTGACGAAGGAGGAAATTATTTCAGCCTTAGTTGCAGCTCAGATGAGCCACCAGGAAGGCAATAAATTTGGTGATGGAGATTTGCAGCCCTCAGAAACAGGATAGCTCACCTTTTCCTCAGAGGACTTAAAATCCATCTGAAGTTAAAGAGACTTGAACTGGAGGTCAAATGTTTGGAATTAGAATCAGCACAGACTGTGGCATTTGGAGGCTGAAGAAAAGGAGAACGAGATGGAATTATAATCAGCAGAGAGACTGCTGCATTTAGAGGCTGAAGAAAAGGAGAACGAGATGGAATTAGAATCAGCAGAGAGACTGCTGCATTTGGAGGCTGAAGAAAAGGAGAACGAAATGGAATTAGAATCAGCAGAGAGACTGCTGCATTTAGAGGCTGAAGAAAAGGAGAACGAGATGGAATTAGAATCAGCAGAGAGACTGCTGCATTTGGAGGCTGAAGAAAAGGAGAACGAGATGGAATTAGAATCAGCAGAGCAACTGCTGCATTTGGAGGTTGAAGAAAAGGAGAACAAGATGGAATTAGAATCAGCAGAGAGACTGCTGCATTTGGAGGCTGAAGAAAAGGAGAACAAGGTGGAATTAGAATCAGCAGAGAGACTGCTGCATTTAAAGACTGAAGAAAAGGAGAACGAGATGGAATTAGAATCAGCAGAAAGACTGCTGCATTTGGAGGCTGAATAAAATAAGAAGCAGCATCAACATGAGAGGGAGATGCTGACTCTTCATCAGGGTCATGGAGGTAATGGGGAAGGGAATAGCCGAACCCCAGAAGTAATAATGGTCAGTACATTTCTTCCACAATTTACAGAGTGCGATCATTTTGATATTTTTATTCATATATTTGAAAGAGTATGTAAGCAGTATGGGTATGGTTCCTGACCCACTTACTCCATGCAGAAGCTGTAACTGCTGTTTCTAAATTGTCTGATACTGATTGTTTAATCTATGAAAAAGTAAAGAAATGTTTACTTAATGGATTTAAGTTAACACCTGAAGATTAAAAAAAGGTTTTGTGAGCCTAGACATAAGGCAATGAAAGTCTGTTTGATTATATTGCTGAGTTAAGTATTTATTTTTATAGGTGTGTGAGTGAGTGTCCGATCACCAGCTTTGAGGGCATGGCAGACATTTTGGTGA
Source organism: Protopterus annectens (assembly GCF_019279795.1). Classification (NCBI taxonomy): domain Eukaryota; kingdom Metazoa; phylum Chordata; order Ceratodontiformes; family Protopteridae; genus Protopterus; species Protopterus annectens. The sequence goes on from NC_056729.1 coordinate 1,080,019,991, forward strand.
GAAAACAAGCCCTTAGCTCTTTGCTCGAGGACATGAGAATATGTTTGGCAGACTGAAAATATTACTGCATGTGAGCTGGGGAAAAAGGGGGATCTCTACTTAGCAAACAGGGCATCATTGGACATGAAGGGGATACCCAGTGCTGCACATGGATATAAAGGAACCCATGGTGGACAGCCTAAACCACCCCAACAGAGTCCCACAGTAACAGGCAAAGCCACTAGTTCACATACACAGCCAGGATCAAGGGTTAAATGTTTTAAAATTAACAAGTGGGACTGTGTATCATATACATCTCCAGGGAGGCAAGGTGGGGGACAAAACATAGGGGAGCCAGCAACTGGGAATAAAAGCATTCCACTGGTAATTTGTCTGGAGACAACAGGGGGAACAAATTATCACAAGAGGTTATATCCTATCTTAGTGCATGGAAAACAGGCCACTCCTAAGAGAGAAACAGCATCTGACATAACCATTGTGATGCCTGCAGTGTTTACAAAAGAGCAGTAGTTGCTTGGGCAGTCTACTCCAGCCAGAGCTTCAGGAGTGATCCCATTCCAAATGCCTCTGGCTATGGTTCACCTTGACTGGGAGGGTGGAAAAGGAAGCAAGCAAGTAGGTGTGTTTGAGGAAATCCCATCAGATTTCCTGACGGAATGATTTTGATAATGCAGTACCTTGTATGCATGCAGTCACACACAGTCAGGCTTGGAGACAGGCATGTGGGTCTGGTAGCCTGGGGGAGACCCAGACAGACATCACACCTAATGCCATGACTGGTGGTGTGTCTATTTCAGAGAGGGAGCTACCCTGTAGCAGTGATCCTGAAGTTGAGCCACAGATGCTGGTAGGTACTGATATTCCCTTGGACAGAGTGACTATAAGGACAGAAGTGAATGGTAGTAACCAGGCTGACAGTGAGGCACTGCTGTCAGAGGATACCAGACTTCCTGTGGAAGGGGAGCCGGGAAGAGTCACAAAAGTAGAGCTGAGCCAGGCTCATCTCTCAGTCCGAAACTAAGAGGGTTGAGGGAGGTAGCTAGAGAGGCACCTGATTCTCAAGGAAAAGGGGACGTTGTATACTGCAACAAATGGTTACTGTATAGAGAGTGGACCCCTGAGGGAGGGCTAGAGGATGAGGTAATACAGCAGTTGGTAGTGCCTAGAGCTTACTGTCTGGCACTCCTCACCATACCCCATGACATTCCTTTTGCATGTCATATGGACATAAAGCACACCATGATATTTATTATTCAGAACTTTTATTGGCCTGGGATTGCAAGGGATGTAACAGGGTACTGCAGAACCTGTGGGCAGTGCCAAAAAGTAGGCAAGGCAGGAAACAAGGTCAAAGCTCTTTGAATACCTGTGCCTGTGATTGAAAAGCCATGTCATAGGGTAGCTATGGGTTTTATGGGACTTCTGAGTACCCCAGGTTCCACAGGGAAGAAGTATGTCTTAGTGGTAGTTGATTATGATGCCAGATACCCTGAGATGGTGGCTATGTCCTCCACTGAGGCAGAGAAGTTGGCAAATGCTAGAGATTTTCAGCAGAGTAGGTTTCCCAATCGACATACTGACTGACAGGGGTGCCAGTTTCAAGTGAGACCTGCTGGCGTGTCTGTGGAAGCACTGTGGAGTGAACCACCTAAAGTCCACCCCCTACCATCCCCAGACTAATGGTTTTGTGGAGTGGTTAAACTGTACAATAAAGACCATATTATGGGCAATTGCAGACCAGTTTAAGGGGGAATGGGCAGATATTTGCCTCATCTGCTGTTTGCATACAGAGAGGTACCACAGGAATCCACAAGTTTTTTACCCTTTGAGTTGCTTTATGGACATAGGGTGAGGGGGCATTTAGATCTGATTCATGATGAGTGGAAAATTGCATGTGAATCCCACAAGAAGTTTGTTGTGGCACATGTCCTGAACCTCGGAACAAGGCTTAGGGAGCTCATGGGCTTTGCATAGGAGAACCTGGCAGGAGCCCAGAAACAAAAGGCGGTCTGGTATGACAGGAATGCTTGAGCCAGAGAGTATGCTGTGGGACAACAGGTGATGGTTCTCATTCCTGTAAGACAGAATAAGTTGCAGACAGCTTGCGAGGGACCCTTCAAAATGGTAAGGAAGGTCAGTGATGTTAACTACATGGTTGAACTCCTTGGCAGGAGGCAGGGGAACAAACTGTACCATGTTAACATGATGAAGTCTTACCATGAAAGGGAATCCCTGGTTGTAAGTATTTGCAGTATGTGGCAGGAGGAATCTGAGGGGGATCTATGGCTACAGTGAGCCAGCTAGCAAAATGCCAAGTTACTATGGTGTAGCCTAGCATTGGAGACATATGATATGACAGTGCAGTACTGTAGTGGGGACAGCAATGCCAAAGCAAATGGCATCTCAAGACAGGGTATGGGATAATGTATTCCCAAATAGGCTTATTCCTCTCAAGCAACTTTTCTCAAGGGGCACTTGAAAAATTAGCTTGAGTCTTCAAGGTGGGAGGCAGAGATGTGATGACTGGAGGGACTGCAAGCCAGGGCAGGAGAAGTAGGGTAGTGTATGTGTAACATATGCCAGCACAGCTAGCTGAAATTTTGCAATGAATTATATGTGATTTGTGTATCAACTGATTTGTACAGATGCTTGTGTTTAAAAGTGTATTTGTAAAGTTGCTTGTGTTACAATATATCAACATTGTTTCCTGCTAGACAGAAAAGAAATGTACATACATTATTGTAACTGTTAAAATGCATACATTGTAACAGCATATACTGGAAGAGAAGAAGTTAAGCCATCTTACTTTGAAAAATATTCTTGAAATTAAATTACTTTATGGGTTAAGTCATAAAGATGTTATCTGACATTTTTGAAGGGAGCTAGAGATGCAGCACCTTTGCTAAACAATAGATTGTAGCTCCTGTATGAAGACTGGAATGGTGTTATCATTTTATGGCTTCCAGATGCCGCAACAGATTTTAGAAAAGCTCCAGATATGTATGGTGCTAACTGTAGCAGCTTCTAGTGTTGGTAATAGTATGTGTACCAGAATTCAGATGACCAGCTGAATGTGTTGTCTTTCAGTACATTAATAACGTCTTAATATTAGAGTAGACTGAAGTCTCAGGGGAGTCTGTTCTTGGAACCTGACAAAGGAGGAAGACCACTCACCCTTTTCATCTTGCTTTGCTCTAATAAGTGACCAGGGATAGTAATTGTCTAAATCAATTAGGAAAATATAGTGAGAATAGTTTAGTATTTTTCTGTAACTGTTTTAATCTTTCCAACTGTGTTATTTTCAATATTTCCAAATAGATGTTTAGTATTTTCTTGTTCTTTTATTATTTATTATTAAATATATATTAAACTTCTCATTGTGGCTGGTCCTTTCAGAAAAATAGTTAAGCTTTAGGAGTATTTGCATATATTCATTTGTTGGCACCTCTGGCCACTCCTGAAAGCCTTGCTGTTTGGTGAACATTACCATTCGTATTAATATTAATTTTACTCAGTATAATTGGATACCCTTGCAAGAGCCTTAGGTAGCTGGTTGTGTAGTTCCTGGTGGCAGTGATAACTAACTTATAGTCTGTGCAGGAGGGGGAACAGTGAGTAAACCTGTGCCAGCCTTTCCCAGGTGTGTGTGTGTGTGTGTGTGTGTGTGTGTGTGTGTGTGTGTGTGTGTGTGTGTGTGTGTGTGTGTGTGTGTGTGTGTGTGTGTGTGTGTGTGTGTGTGTGTGTGTGTGTGTGTGTGTGTGTGTGACAATCAAATCTCACAGTGTGTGTTTCAGCTACTTGGAGCAAGAACACAAAGCTCTGGTTTCACAGAGGAAGTGGTGGAGGACTTGGCTTAGGCATGTGTCTAAGGACTTAAGTCTGCATTTCTGCCAGCGGGAAGCCTTACTGGGGACCTGTAAAGAGACAGAGATAGACACTTAGACCCTGGGCTGAGTGTGCTCCCTGTATGCTCTTAAGGGAAATTGTGCTTGATGCAGAGTGGTCTCCATCTGGAAATACTGATTGTATCCATTTGTATTTAAAGTGAACATCCCACTCCAGTGTCAGTGGTGAAGATTCAGGCTCCTTGATTACTGGCCCAGAGTGAGGACTTCACATACTGTATTTGATTTTTTTTTTATGATTAGATATTTTGTAATATTTATATTTTTACTTTGACTATCACAGTAAGGACTACACTACTGAATTATACTGTTGAAACTAAAAGATTCATTTGAAAGCTTTGAAAAGAAAACTTGCCGATATTCCATTTTTTTTCTTTGGGGTTATAATTATTTGAGATGACCAAGCAGGATTTATATATATATATATATATATATATATATATATATATATATATATATATATATATAGTTCCCTATCAGAAGCCTGAAACACTATAACCCTGAAAATCAAAATCCTGAAACCAAAAGCCTGAAAACTCAAAATCCTGAAAACCCAAAATCCTGAAACTCAAAATCCTGAAAACACAAATAATGCTAATATGCCAATACAAAGACACTAATATCTACCGACTGACCTTGACCCTAACCCTAACCCTAAGGTCCGTCACTATCGCACACTCACCTGACCCGCGCCCTAACCCTAACTCACTTAAACCGCCCCTAGCTCTAATTTTTGTCACTATTGCATACATGCCTAACCTGCGCCCTAACCCTAACTCACTTAAACCGCCCCTAACCCTAACATAAAACCAACCGCACACTTACCTGAACCCAACACATGACCTAACACCACAGGGCTAACAATAGCAAAGCCACAATGACGTCAGTGTGTCTATTTTGTGTTTTCAGGATTTTGAGTTTCAGGATTTTGGGTTTTCAGGATTTTGAGTTTTCAGGCTTTTGGTTTCAGGATTTTGATTTTCAGGCTTATAGTGTTTCAGGCTTCTGATAGGAAACTATATATATATATATATATATATATATATATATATATATATATATATATCTTTTTTTTTACTTAAATCATAATTATGACACCATTTTATATGTTAGACATTTTTGATAGGAAATTTTCATAGTTTGTGATTTATTTCTTGTGTAGTACAAATTTTGGTTGCACCCATTCATTTTTACTGAAACAAGCCTTTCTTTCCAAGATCTTGGGACTTTTATGCCTGTATTTTTAGGTTAGAAGTGTGTTACGGAAACTACTGTCATTTTATTCAGTGCAGTGTTCAGAACATTATCCCTAAGAAATAGACTTCATATTGCTACTTAGAGGGCAAATAGTGGTATTTGACAATTTTTTTTTTTTTTTTTTACTGGGCTGACTATACAGTCAGTATTTGGTACTGATCTGGCTAGTTTTCTGTCCTCTGGCTTGATGGACTCAGATATGGTCCATCTCACCATCACCACCACCACCACCATCTACCCCTTGTGCATCTAAAACAACACAGAAGTAAACAGGAAATATGCTTCAAATTATGCTTGTGATGCTGCAGTAGCTTTAGGTAGGCTATTGCAGCACTCGCTTTCTTCCACCTATAGGTCTCCTGATGTGGTGTTAGTACTGCATCTGTGCATGACATTATGGTCAGATACAGCCTCCAAAGCTCTACCAGTGCCTGTATCGGGTATGAGAGAACCAAACTCAAGGTGGTAGACTTTGTTGTCAGTGTTGATATGTTCCTCCCTCAGTAGTATAGTGCATGCATAAAACAGACAGAAACCCCACCACATTGCAGGGCAGCAGTTCTTTGACAGTGTTTCCAGTTGAGATTGTGGCTATGGCTAGATCCATTGTCCAGACAATTGATTACAGGGTAAAAATTCTGGTTATGAATAATGGTGGTGCTCCTACCCCCATGGATCCTTATTTCAAAGCATAACCAGAATGTGTGAGTTCAGAAGTCTCCAGTTTCTGATCAGTCAGTTTCCTCTGAGGATGATCAGGTTCAAAAACTCAAGCAGATGTTTTTGTTTTCCCAAATGCTAACTAGATTTAGTATAAGCCCTAACCCTGACCCTAAACCCTTCCCTATACAGGAGGTTACTTAACATTCTCTTTCCAAACTAGTACCACTATGCATTGTGGTACTATGCAGACAGAGCATGTCTGCAAAATAACTTTTTTTTTAATCTGATTGCAAAAAAGTGACTGATTTTCTTTTGTCATCAAAGCATTTTGAAGAATCTGCATTTCCGTCAAAAGTAAGTTTTTTGATATGGCTAAATGCATCTTAACAATTGTGTGTGACCAATACTAACATACTCAGATTATCTATCTATCTCTCCATACATAAATAAATATATATATATATATATATATATATATATATATATATATATATATATATATATATATATATACATAAATAAATACATATATCATGTCCATCCAGTGAGCTTTACAACCAGGTTTGTCCTGTGCCTGCTACTGTCTCATTGTCATAGAGTTAGGGTCTAGTATTCACACTCATGCAGCTGGACTCTAAAAACTAAATAATTTTTCATGAGCACTCCATTTGGAGCTTTTGTATAGAATTCCAATATGTGAATCAGTCTTAACCAGTCAGTTAAGTGTTAACTTAAAGCTGAGCCATAAGGAGATTTAATGTGAAACTGTCCTAGCCTCTTTATATATGGTATTGACATAAGACCCATCTCTGCACCAGATAATATCAGCTGTAAGAGTTAGGCATACATAATATGTGTTTGATTACTTTTAATTAGCATAGCACATACTAGCTATTCAGGTTATGACTTGATCAAAAACTAGCAGTATGTAAAATTCATGATTGCACTCTGTTTTTCTGTGACTTAATGACCATGATATTCTATCACTATACTTCAGAACTACTTATGATATAACTGCAAATACACTCCAAGAGATTCTGAGATTGACTGTATGTTTTTTTCTTTTCCATTTTTTCCTTTAGAAACCAGTACAACAACAGCTCAGTCAACATCTCCTAAAATCCCTGGTACGTAAGTTTTAATGATACCCTAAATTTGTGATCTGAAAATTACTAACTCTCTCATTTTGTGCAGATTAGCTGAGCCCATAGATATCAACCTGTACCAGATGTTTTATAGGACTCCATGATGACAAGCTTTTTCAAATAGTAATATCCTTTTTCACAAACTTTTTTTTACTCTCCTTTATAAAATCCTATTAATCAACCCTTTCCATTTATTTTTCATTAACAGCATCTCTTTGGCTGTTCTGACACTGGCAAACTCCTTATTCGTCAGTTTAGCCTCTGTTTTTAATAGGTGAACCACAGGCTTAACATTAGCTTAGGTATGATGTGTACAAATTTGTGAATCATGTGAACTACCTTATTGGTATGTAGAAGTGTTAAAAATAATATCCTGGGCATTACAGACCACCTGGCAGTTCTTGGAATAAAAGTTCTTCCTGTGGATGTAGTGCAAGCCCTTGGGACAAGGACAGGGGCTTGAAAACAACATTTGTGAAATCTGTGGCTTATATGACCTAGTTTGTTCCTCTGATTTCCAATGGAACAGGATCTGATTCTCCACATGTTGCATCATTATATAAAGAAAATGCTTTGCGTTTACTGGGCTAAGGCCTGTGATATCCCAAATGTGTCCACAATAGGTCAGTGGGTGGTCTTTCTGGATAAGATAATTAGTGCTACACATACCTTTGTATCTACAGCAACTGGCATACTACACATCCCCTAAATTCCTTTTGTGGGATACACTGTTTGACTACACTGTGTGCAGCACTGTGTACACTGTCTCTGACTCCTAACACATGCTGATATCTTACTAGTGCTTCTGCTTTTCCTAGCATAGTTACCATTGTACACCATGAATGAAGGCATACAGAACTGGTATGCATCCCTGCTATTTTATATGTCTGTGAATCACTCTGCCATTTTGGCTTCTTTCATTTACATCATTCATGTGTATCATTCACATGGGGCTCTTTATTTCCATGTCATTATGCAGACACTAGCATGCACTGCATGCAGTGCTGTTTTAACCACTGAGCAGCCATATTGTCTGCATCTCTGAGTCACCCATACCCTGTCTTGACAGTTACCACTCTAAAAAAGCACAAGAACTAGGATATTTCAGTGCAAATCCAGCAGCAATAAAAGGACTTCAAAGTATGAAATGAAAATAAATAGCTCTGGAAACCTCAAGTAGCTATATTTAATGTATATAACACACACAACAAAACCACTTTCACAGTGTACAAACTGCTTCTTCGGGCATCAAGATACATATGTTACAAAACCTAGTATATACAATTTCAAAAAATACAATCAACCCATAAGAATAACATGCTCATTAAGCAAAAAAGCATATAATAAAATGAAAGTGCAAAGTATAAAGAATATGGTTATGAATGAAAGACAAGTATCCTTTCCACCTCTTTTTTTCTAATCATGTGAAAGTTAGCAACAAACAACAAAAAAAGAGAGTAATGTCTAAATCTAACTGTAGATATGTGATGTTATATAATTCCTTAACATCTAACATTATAAACATTGTCAAGAAATACTGGCCAATGCTTTCACCAGTACCAGAGTTATAGGAGATTCATTGAGCAGGTCCTATGTTGTGTTTTAAGAAAGAAGCTTCTTTAAAAAATAAGTTATGATATAAGAAGCAAATTAAAATCAAAGGAAATACTTCCTTAAAAAAGGACACACAACCATGTAATAGATGTAGCTTGTGTAAATACATATATACAAAAACATCATGTGTTCATCCTTCAACTAACAAACATTTATTTCTAAAAGCACATGGTGACTGTAACACCAAAGACCTAGTATACATGGCCAGGTGTTGTGCATGTCATGATTTTTGTATAGGCAAAACTAATCATAGACTGAAAGATAAGATATGCAGTCATACATCTGAGATTAAAAGACAGAACACTACGAATGATTTATATAGACACATTTTAACTCAGGGTACTAACCATTACTTTAAGTTTGTGATTTTGCATGTAACACCTACTTATTTAAGGGGTGGAGATAAAAAGACCCTGACCGAGAAGGAAGAATTTAAGTGGATAATATATTTTAGAGCTCAATCCCCACCAGGGTTAAATGATGCTTTCAGCATTAAGCCAGTTTTAAAACAGTTACATAATAAAATACATTAAAAGCTTTGTTTATGTATAGATATTTTAACATTTATATGATATTTTATATTGTTTTAGTACATATTATAATGGTTGAGTTTTCTTTAATAGAATGCTTTATTGCATAATGAGAATGTTATTCTTATGAGTTGATTGTATTTTTGAAGTTGTATTTACTAGGTTTTGTAGCATATGTATCTTGATGCCTGAAGAAGCAGTTTGTATACTGTGAAAGTGCTTTCTTTGTGTGTGTTATATCCAGCTACTTGCACATTAAATATAGTTACTTGAAAATTTCAAGAGCTACTTTTTTTAATTTACCATTCTAACATGCACAGTATGAATCCTGGAGAAAGATGTAAAATGAAAGGATAATTCTTATTATTAGTCCAAAGTTTTCTTACAGCTAGTTATATAAAGATATTTAGGGGTTATTCTGGCCTTAAACAGTCTAGAAATTACATCTCAATATTCATTTTGGTTTCAGTCAGTCAGCAATGAATGCATTAGCCATTTCTAAATATACAGCCCAACCAGCCTTCATTCAGTGATCACAGCTGTATTTGAAATTTTTTGTTGTGTTTGTCAGAGCAAGGAAGAATATCAGTGCAGATTATTGTGTAGATTGTCAACAACTTCTTTAGGTTGTGTGTGTTTAAAATGGAAGTAGGAATTAATTATTGTAGAAGGAGGAGGGGAGTTTTTTCCGGTGGTGTTTGATTTGAGGAGGTTACTGATGTTCACAAATTGATTTAGTTTGCAGACACTGGATGATCTTTGCTGCAGCTCATAGAAGCTGATGAGAATTTTATGAACATCCTTTCAGGATTAGAGTATGGGGATGAATTGACTTTTGTAATGACATGGGGGTTGAGATGTTCTTTGTAAAGAAGTTATGCTCCCCCCACCCCAGCCTTTTTCTGGGTCAGGTGTCATGAAGGTATTTGTAGAACAGGAATGTTGAAAATGTGGGGAGTTGCACTTGTGCCACGATTGCCTGATTGCTACAATGTCAAGGTCATGGTGTGATAAAAGGCATTAGTTTGATCCAATTTATTTTTACTGCTGTGGGTTTTTAGACATGAGCATTAGCTGGTGAGTACAGTTTAGTTATTAGTGTTTGTAGATGGGAATGGCAGACCAAGATTAAATTTAATGTTGAATTAATGTGAAGTATAAGTATTATGGGGTCTAGTTGGTACCGGGATTTTGAAGTGTTCTGTAAGAAACATATACTTATTTTGTTAGTGTTTATTATGTAGGGAGATGTTGAAGTGAGATTTGAGCAGGGAGGCTTGGCAGTTTTCAGGAGCAAAGTATTACTGAAATTGTGTGACTGTGGATGATTTAAGAGAATAGGAATCGCAGAGGTGTTTGTGAATGAGAAAATTTGCATTTGATTGTTAGTTTGGCAACTTGGTCATGAATAAAAGGTGTAAAAATGTTGTCGAAGTCAATGAAGAAAATTTGACAAAAGATAGGGTTCTGGGCATTGCCTACATTATAGTTTATTCTGTTCTTTTTGATTTCATATTGTATTATTTGTATTTCATATTACTTCTTGTACTGCATTTCATTGCAATGCATGTTCTTTTCATTTTATTTCTTGGTGTATCATCTTGGTTATGCCTAAATGTCATTATTACAGCATGCGCCCAGTTTACTACTATAACATACTTGCATTTGACTTAATGGTAATATGTTGCCTTTACTCAATTGGCCTATGAAGTACCTGAAAAGGGTCTTTGGATGAGATCAGTTATCTAGTTAACAAATATATACGTAAATAAAAATAAACAGTAGACTTGTGCTGTGGGAGTTGGCTGAGGAGAGTAATTGCAGGTATTTGTAATATTGCTAAAATAGAGAAAGACTGCTTTGATTTTATATAGATTGGCAAATGGCAGGTAAAGAAAACGTGTGGGAGTTAGGAATGTGATCTTTGTATGACATGATTCTGTAAGTGGGTGAGCTGTCTGTAAAGGAGGAAGTGTTATCATATCTTGTAGTAGAGAGAGATGAGAAGGAATAAACAAGATTATTTGGGGGATAAATGGGGAATTGTGGGGTTGGATATGGGCAAAGTTGGGAGCAGCTCATATATCAATGGGATCTAGTCAGTGTGCACATGCACAGTGCATGACAAGGGCTGTACTTCATTCACAAAAGAGAAAAAAGCAGGTAAGACAAATAAAGTTTTACCAAATAATAGCAGGGCTTCCGATGATGACAGTTCAATTCATAAAGCCTTTCATTGTCCCAAACTGCATGGAAAAGCAACATAGTTACTTAAAATCTAAACCAAAACTTTATACTTTTCCTGTCTGGTACCAAATAAAATCAATGTAACAGAGATTCAGAGAACTGAAGAGGTGGGGGAGGCTAACGTTTGATACAAACTCTGTAGGTAAATTATGAAGTCTGTAACATCCTGTTGTAATGAATCTCATTTCCCACTTCAGACATACTTCCCAGCTCTCTAGATTTTCATGGAATGTATAAATTTTTGTCTGATATTTTTGGTCTTTTCCTTATAAAATTTCTGTTTTTTCTGGTATATTTTTGAGGACTGAAGTCACTAAATAATTAGAGACATTTGAGTTTCATATCCTTCAGAAAAGGTATGCTAATGCAAAAATATATTATTCTTGAGTTCATAAGAGCAATATTTAAAAAGGTGTCCCTATTTTTGAGCCTTTATCACTCTTTGTTTTTGGTTTTCTGCAGATTTCTTGCACTAAGAAGTTAAGAGGTATGACTCATGGTGTAGCAGAACTCTCAGCCATTCAGTATCTTGGCATAACAAGATATTCTAGTAGGTAGTCCTGGTCCCTGTATGATATCTTCCTACAAGAGAAGTGGAAAAATCACCTATGAGAAGTGACACTAGGATGCCTGAAGCTCTCCTCTGTGCTACTCTGAAGCTTTTAGAACGTGACCCAATATTTCCATAGGAATTTACATTCTAACAGAAAGTATATAAGCCTGGTAAAGTTGTATCATGGATATGTTAGGATGAACTGTGGATCTTAATGAGTGAATGTTGGGTTACTGTGTTGTGTTAGCAGCAGGACCATAATGCTGCAGACGTTGGATGAGACTACAGTTTTTACCGAAGTGACGACAGAATGCATTCTGGGCAACAGACTGTCCCAAAGTATAAGGCCAAGGACAGCGATGTCATTTTTGGTGGTGTTGAGGGAGCTAAGTGGTAATTACAGTACAGGAGTACTGCTAACATGGAAAATAGCTGACAGGTAGTGGAAGATCTTTCAAGGACAGGGAATTAGTGGGCCCTGGGGAGGATGGTGTAGTGAAGTGCTTAGGAAGGGGATAATAAGATGAGTCTACATATGCTGTTAAACAGTATTTGTATACTGACAAATTCTATGTGCCTGTCAATGATTGCTTAGACACATTTGTCACCCACAGAAATAAATACAATTCCGAACTCAAACATAAACCCATGGAGTGGAACTTACTATAAAAAGGCAGTATAATAAAATAAAAAATCTCATTGCATGCAAATCTAAATCTCTGTCCTGATAAGCCAGTAACATTCTTGACAAACCAAGCAAGAAACTATGAATCCTTATCACATCAACCAAAGCTTGACGTGAAGTAAAAATATCAACCAAGGTGAAAGATTACCACAAAGTCTTCTTTATCTGTGTCAGAAATCTCAGAATCAGTGCTTGTGTTTGAGCAGAGATAATAGTAATTGATATCACATACTCAGATCCAGTGGACATAGTCAATTCTCTCTTATCAAATACCTGCATCTACAATTCTTCCAGATCTCGATTAAGAACAACATCTGAAGTCAGTATCTAAGGCCAAGAACACTACATCATCGGGACTGGATAACATACCATACTGCCTACTAGCTCACCTGAAACATGACTTATTAGACCTCCTACAGAGGCTACTTAGTAGTAGCCTCAAAATAAGTTTCATGCCAGATGAATGAAGGACAGCAACAGACATCCCTTTGCACAAAGATGGGCTTCAGTAGGTTCAGGTAATTATATACCCGTAAGTCTGACCAGTCTCATGTGGGAATCTATGCCGACAATGAAGCGTCCCTCACTCACCATATATCCACTATTGTAATGAATTCTCAGCGTACAGCATATATCTAAAGTTGTGAGATCCAGAACCAGGGATGTAATTGTTCCACTCCACTCTGCACTTATTAGGCCTATCATTGAGTACAATGCCCTTTTAAATATGTATTTGTTCAAACACTTGTTGCAACTGGACATCATCTAACCCTCTAATATTTAGGAATTATTCCAAAGCAAAGGTCCCACTACAGAGTGATACCCAGATAAAATTTCAAGTCTTACAAACTGCATGAACTCTGCTACCTATGTGAATTGTTCACAGAAATCCTGGACCAGCATGTAAACAGCTGTACTGAGGCAGCTATACCCACTTGTAATAAGCACAGCGCTAACTCCAACAAGCCTCTGCGATGGAATCTCAATATCAACAAGCTGTGTAAAAACGGAAGAAAACCATGGCCAAAACTAGGAAGTGCAGTATTTACCAAGGCAATTAAGCCCTCAAACTAATTAAGCACACCAGAAGTCTTATCAGTTCCACCGAAGCAAAATTTAAGTTAAAGATAGCCTCACTGAAAAAGGACAGGTAAAACGCCATTTTCAGCTATGTCCCCAACCTGAAAGGTAACTCAGAACAGTCTGGTGAATTAATTATAAATGGAAGCAACTATAAGAAGCTAGAGGACATATAAAACCTACTAGCTGAAAAATTGAGCTCCAGTTTCACCCATCCTTCCTCCAGTACCATTTATGAGATACCCTTAACTATAACTCCCTTGGCTATCACAGCTGAACATGTTTTCAAGCTGCTCTTCAAAGCCAAGCATATTGCATCATTGGGCCCTGATAATTTCCTGGGATGCCTCCTGAATTGCACAAAACATGACCGCGCAAGGCCGCTAAAATCACTCTTCATCCTTAGCCTCTTAACTGGCTTCATGCCTTGAAAATGGAGAACTGCATCATGATAGTACCATCTACTGACCCGAGTAACTACAGATCCATAATTCTGACTAGTTTCATATGTACTATAAATAAGGACAAACCTTCAAACATCAAATGCAACATAGTTTATAGGTTCATAGGTTCATACTAGGCTATCTGCCCTAGGGCATTTATATGCCTAGCCAGAGTTGTGTGGCTTTCACCACCCCTTAGGTTGAAGAATACTATACACATTAGTTTGCCGTGCCTCTGTCCAGCAGTGATACAGAGATGATCCCCGGGGTAAACCTACGATCTCCCATCCACTGGTCAAGATTTCTCTTGAACAGAGCCAGCGAGGTGCCCTGTCTCACATGGACCGGGATTCTGTTCCACAGCATAGGGAGTCTCTGGGTGATGAATCTGTCCCTCCAGCATGTCGTATTTATATCCGTGTTGAGGTTTAAGTCTCTTGCTCTTGTGGCTCTGGTGGATTTGGATTTTTTGAGGTGGAGCATGTCCATTAATTCCGGGTTGGGCATGGCCTTGTATGTCAGGCACAGGTCACCTCTGAGCAGACGGTATGCGACTGAATAAAGTTGGAGTTTCTTCAGTCGGGCAGCATATGGCATATTTTTGAGCCCCTTTATCCTTTTGGTGAGGAACTTTTGGGGTCTTTCCAATTGCTGCAGGTGTCGGGTAAGATACATTCCGAATGGGGCATTGTACTCAATCATTGGTCTGATAAGTGAAGAGTACAGGGGAACAATGACCTCCCTTGATCTGGATGTGAATCCCTTCATAATCAGGTGGGCAATGTAGAAGGTCCTCCTAACCACTTTGGCAATGTGAGTGTCAAAAGAAAGGTTACTGTCAACTTGGGTCCCCAGGTCCCTGATAACCTCTTCTGTGCGTTATGGATTGCCACCTATGTGGTAACTTGGGGCTACCTTGTTTTTACCAAAGGGTATGACTATACATTTTTTGGCGTTTAGCTTAAGGCCATGGCTCTGGCACCAGTTATACATTTCTATGAGACCTCTCTGAAGGATATCTGTGTCTGATGGATTTTCAACTATGGCACCCAGTTTGCAGTCATCTGCAAACTTTGTCAGCCACAATCCTCCTATGTTTGCCTGCACTTCTGAAAAGTAGATGCCGAACAAGAGGGGGCCCAGGACTGAGCACTGTGGGACACCGCTTGTGACCAGCTTGGAGTCTGACATGGCACCAGCAACTCTAACCCTGTGGGTTCTGTCCTTGAGCCAGTTTGCAACCCATCTTGTGACATATGGGTTTACATTTAAGCTGGTGAGCTTTTCTATGATACCTGAGTGGGGTATTGTGTCGAAAGCTTTTGCAAGGTCAAGGTAGGCTGTGTGAACTGCCTTACCCTCATCAATGGCCTTGGTGACTGTTTCAAAAAAGTCGACCAAGTTCAAGAGGCATGATCTGCCCTTGACAAAGCCGAATTGGGTAGGATCCAATGTCTGTAGGTCCCCTATGTCTTTATTTATGAGTTCCATTATGATCCTCTCCATAGCTTTGCAGACCAGGCTTGTTAAGCTTATAGAGCAGTAATTACCAGGGTCCGTAGAAGCACTGCCTTTGTGGAGTGGGACCACAGTTGCCGTGCACCACTCTTTGGGTACGTATCCTGTGGTAAGGCTAAGATTAAACAGCAGCCTTATGTGTGGGTTTAGTTCCTCATTGAGTTCGTGTAGCACACAGCCGGGGACACCATCCAGTCCCATTGATGCTGTGTTTTTAGCTTTAGAGAGAGCAGCTCTCACCTGGGCATTTGAGATGATTGGGAGGCTACACTCTGCTGGGACAGATATTTCTCCTTTTGGGGAGGAGGGAGGGGAGAAATTTTCACTGAACCTGTCTGCCAGTATGTTTGCAATGTCTGTGGGTTCAGTGATTTTGTATCATTTTGGACTAATTCTGAGCATATCTGGGAGTTTCCACCCAGATTTCTAACATAGCTAAAGAAGGCCTTATGATTGTCTTTTGAGTCCTTGGCAATTTTTCTCTCAAAGTTGGCCTTGGATGATTTTATGAGTGATCGTAGTTTTTTACTAGTATTGATCAGAGATGTCTTCCCTTTTAGGGATTTTGCTCTATCTTGTAGTAGCTTTTTCCTCTTGTTGTAAAGTTTGTTTATGGCTGGGGTCCACCAGATCAGGCGCTTGCCTTTGGTGGAAAGGGTCTTGATTTTATTTGGGATTGCTTGATCCATGCAATCCTGGAGGTGCTCGTAGAAAGCATTTGTAAGGATTCAGCAGCGTGGGTTGTGGTTTCCAATGGCTCAGGGGCCTTGAAGGATACCACACCAGTCTTAAGAAGTGTGATGTTGGCTTTTGAGAAGTTCTTCACTGTGGTCTTTTTTGTTGGGGGTGGGGGCGGGATGTGGATCTCCAGTGAGATTAGTTTATGGTCTGATCTCACCAATGAGGGATATACTTCCGATGTGGAGCATTTTGTCCCCATGTTTGTGATGATCAGGTCTAGTATATTTTCACCTCTTGTGGGAATGGTGACAAGCTGTTCCATAGCATTTGAGTTTATGAACTCCAGGAACCTTTGGGCTAGGGTATTGGGGCTTGAGTAATGTTCCCAGTCTATGTTTGGGTAGTTGAAGTCACCCAATATGATGGTGTTTGGAGAGACATTTATACTCTCCAGTGTCTTCAGGAAGGCTGTGTGGGGTTCCTGAGTTTGAGAGGGTGGCCTGTAACATGCTACAAACTGTAGAGCAGTTTTGCCTATGGTTAATTGCACCTGAATGGTCTCTGATGCTTTGTGAGTTGCCACCAGCCTGGAGGTGTAGGTATCCTTGATGAATATGGATACACCCCCTCCTTTTGTGGTACGGTCCGGGTTTTGGGGCCGGAACGCATGATACGAGGTAAAACCTGATAGTGCCGGGGTGCTCTCAGGAGGCTTGAACCAGGTTTCAGTCACAGCACAGACATCGATGTTCTCCATACTGAGGAGGGCTTCGAGGGCGTGCATCTTGAGATTTAGACTTCTGGCATTGAGCAGCATTACCCTTAGTTTTTTTCCATTATTGTTTTCTAGGGCGGTGGGTTTAGAATTTGAGCCTTGTCTAAAAAAGGCACTATGGGGGTGGAAAGAGCCTTTGCCAATATCCGGAAACCCAGGGGTGACAGGTGCAAGCCATCCCTTGTGAAGCAGCGTGGCTTGTCAAGCATGTCATTCCAGG
>NC_056729.1:1080072306-1080094806 GCF_019279795.1 Protopterus annectens
ACCCTAAGGTACGTAACAATCTCACACATACCCTACGAAACTATACACAAACAAAGCCATTAATAGACACACATACATTTAACATAACCCAACCCTACACTACACCATACATACAATACTAAGTATCCACTTACCTTAACCCGCACCCTAACCCTAAGGTACGTAACAATCTCACACATACCCTATGAAACTATACACAAACAAAGCCATTAATAGACACACATACATTTAACATAACCCAACCCTACACTACACCATACATACATTACTAACTATCCACTTACCTTAACCCGCACCCTAACCCTATGGTCCATAATTCTTGGACCACAGTGGAGGAAATAGTGAAGTCACGGAACGGCCCACTGAAATCTTGCCCTAGGTACGATTTTGCTGTTCTGGTCAACACTATTTTCATCATTCAATGTTGTGGGTCCGTCGTTTTACTTCTTTGAATTATTGATATAGACCCGGATTATAAAGTACAGTATTTACATAATCTGCTTTGAAGAGATTCATATATACATTTATGTCCAAAAATGTATAGCTTCATAATCATCCTTGTTGGGATTCATGTATGCATTAGCATAAAATATACAGTATTACAGCTTTAGTCTTAGCAGAAATTATTCCTTACATAAAGAACCTTAGAGAGAGAAACTGAAAGAGGTAGTTATGATAATGTGGTCATAACACACGTACATAAGAATTGAGAATATATGACAGGTATTATGAAGAAGTAATGTAATTTAAAGGAGGATTGTATCATTTTAGGTTCATAGATTCATAAGTGTTTACTAGGCTAATGACCATAAGGGCCTTTCTAAGCCTAACTGTGCATCCCAAATCTCTGACAAGTTTTGGTACTCTTGATAAGTTTAAGCAGGGGCCAGCAAGAGGGACCATTTATTGGCTACCTGTGTCCATTACAGACATAGATGCCAAATCATGAACTTTCTGTTCCCCATCCAATTGTTCAAGTTACACTTGACTTGGCTTAGGAAGGAACTCTGGTTCACATGGATGGGAAGTCTGTTCCAGAGACAGGGTAGTCTCTGGGATCCATATCTGAATCTCCATCAGGTCCTGTTTATATCACAGGTAAGGTTTACATCTTTAGAATGGGTAATCCTAGTGCTGTTTGTTTTGTGGATATGAGGTTCATCAGTGTGGGGTCTGACAATGCCTTGTATGCCAGGCATAGAACTCCCGTCAACAGCCTGTAGGAGACAGAATGCAGGGATAGGGTCTTAAAGCGGTCTGCATAGGACATGTTATTTACACCCTGCATTCTTTTAGTGAGGACGTTCCAATTGTTGGATATGCCTGGTTAGGTACATACCAAAGGGGGTATTTTACTCAATAATAGGTGTGATGTATGCCGAATACAGTGAAACAATGATTTCCTTAGCCCCAGATGGCATACCTTTTTTTATAAACTGTGCAACATAGAATGATTTCTTCACTATTGTAGACACGTGATGGTCAAAGGCTAGAGTACCGTCTATGTGCGTCTCTGAATATTGGTCAGCTCTAAGGTTGCTTTGTCAATATGATAGTTACAAAGGGTGATGACTTCCTGAAGGATACTATTATGCATTTCTTTGCATTTAGTTTAAGTCCATGGCTTTGACACTAGTTGTTTGTTTATGTCAGTCTTTCCTGGAGAACATTTGTGTCAGTGTGGGATTCAATGACATCTCCTAATTTGCAATCTTCTGAAAATTTAGTCAAGCAAAGGCCACTGACATTGGCCTTGACTTCAAAGATGCAAATGCTAAAAAAGAGACGTCCCAGAACCTTTGTGCAGAGGGATGACTGTTGCTGTTTTCCACTTATGAGGCAAGCCGCCTGTTTGGAGGCTACAGTTAAATAACAATTTCCAGAGGACCTAATAGGTCATGTTTCATGCTATTTTGAAGGCATCCTGGGAAAGTGTCTGGGCCCTTTGATGTAGTGTTCTTGGTCTTTGAGAGAGCATTAAGGACTGTTCTCTGGTGATAGCAGGAGTAGTTATATTTGATGGTATTTCTTGAGGGAAGGTTCCGGGGGAGAGAGGGGTAAAGCTGGAGCTGAATTTGTCTGCTGTTAGGTTTGCTGTATCTTCTGGCTCAGTATATCTACATTTACAATGAGCTCTGCACACAATTCCATATTGTCTTTGAGGTTATGGGCATAGCTAAAGAATGTCTTGTGATTGTCCTTAGCCTAGGAGACCAAATTTGCCTCATATTTGGCTTTGGTACACTTTATTTGTCCTCTGAGCTGTTTGTTTAGTCTGATGAAAGTGCTTTTATCCTGTTGGGTGCTGCACCTCCTAATTTTTGCCATGATTTTCTTCCTTCTGTTATACAGCATACTGATTTTGTGATTCCACCAGGGAGGCCTGCATTTTGAGTTAGTCCTGCATGCACTTCTTCCTGGTGGGTTCAGCTGCCTCTGTGCAGCTACTAACATGCATGTCTAGGGTTTCTGTGAACATTTCTGCATAGGCAGCAGTGTTCTCTGGGTTTATGGTGGCTTGAAATGTTGACAGGTTATCATTTAATAGCAGGAAGTTAGCATTAGAGTAGTTCCAGAATATTACAGGGTTAGCTGGGGGTCCAGATTTTACTTTTACTTCAAATGAGACCATTTTGTGGTCTGACCTTACCAGGGAAGGTATTACACTAGGGGATGTGCAGCACTCTCTCATATTAGGGAGAACCAGATCCAGTGTGGTTGTACCCCTGGTTGGTGTATTGACAAGCTAGTCCAGGTAGCTTGTGTCTACAGAATCCAGGAATCTCTGTGCCTCTATGTTTGTGTCATTCATATAGGATTTCCATTTAAGAGTGCGGTAATTAAAGTCGCCCATAAATATGGTATTGGGTTAGACGTTGAGTGTTTCCAATAAGTTTAAATGCATGATATACATCTCAGTACTGGAAGATTGCCAAATTCCGGTAATAATGGCCACATAGGTAAAAAAAAGTACTCTCCAAAGCTAAGAATACAGCATCCATGGGACCAGATGACATCCCGGGCTGTGTACTACATGAACTACAAAATGAACTGGCACCTCACCTAAGTGTCATATGTAATCATACTCTCACCTCAGGCTTCATGCCCACTGAGTGGCATACAGCCACCATTATCCCACTCCACAAGGGGGGATTCACCTTGTATCCCAGGAACTACTGCCTCATCAGCCTGATGAGCCTGATCTGCAAGGCCATGGAATGTATTATCATGGAGCTTATAAACAAAGACATTGACAACCTCAAAACACTGGACCCCACCCAGTTTGGGTTCGTGAAGGGCCAATCTTGTCTCCTGTACCTGATTGACTTCTTCAAATCAGTCTCCAGAGCCATGGACGAGGGGAAGGCAGTCCACACAGCCTATCTGGACCTCGTCAAGGCCTTTGACACCATCCCCCACTCTGGAATCATAGAAAAACGTACTAAGCTGGGCATTAATCCCTACGTCTCTTGATGGGTTGCCAACTGGCTTACTGACAGAATCCACACTGTAAAAGTAGCTGACTCCAAATCCAGCTTCAGACAAGTGACAAGTGGAGTACCTCAGGGTTCAGTCCTAGGACCTCTCTTGTTTGGCATCTACTTCTCTGAAGTACAGGCCAACACTAAGGGACTCTGGCTAACAAAGTTCGCAGATGACTGCAAACTGGGAGCCATTATTGAATCCCCAAATTATGTCAATACTCTACAAAAGGGCCTTACAGAAACAGATGCTTGGTTCCAGAGCCATGGACTCAAGCTCACTGCCAAGAAATGTATAGTTATCCCCTTTGGGAAAAAACATGTACCCATGAATTACCACATAGGTGGCAGAACACTATACACTGAAAGTGTGATAAGAGACTTAGGGACACAGGTGGACAGTGGTCTCACCTTCAGTAACCACATCGCAACAACAGTCAGGAAATCCTTCTATGTGGCACACCTCATCACCAAGGGCTTTTCATCCAGAAAAAAGGAGGTCATTGTCCCACTGTACTCATCCCTCATTAGACCCATTATAGAATACAACGCCCCATTTGGTATATACCTCTCAAGACATCTGCAACAACTGGAAAGGCTGCAGAAGTACCTCACTAAAAGAATCACAGGCCTAAAGCAGATGTCCTATGCTGACCATCTAAAAAAACTCCACGTATACTCTGCTGCATATCGTCTACTCAGAGGTGATCTCTGCTTAACATGCAAGGCCATGTCAAACCCAGAGCTGTTGGACATGCTACACTTAAAGAAATCCCAATCCCTCAGAGCCACATGCTCCAGGGATCTAAACCTTGTCATCACAATAAACAAAACATGCTGGAGGGATAGGTTCCTGACCCAGATACTCCCCAGACTCTGGAATAGACTGCCCGAACAGAGAACCTCTTTGGACCTCTTCAAAAGGAACCTTGATGACTGGATGGGGGAAATGAAATTCACCTCAGGGATCACATCAGTCGCCCTGCTAGACAGGGGTCCAGGGAAGTAAATAGTGTGGGAAGAAATAGCCAGGGAATTGTTATGGCTAGGCTTGTATAGGCCCTAGGGCCGATAGCCTAGTACCAACCTATGAACCTATGGTATGGGTTTCCTGGCTCATGGAGGGGGACCTTATAGCTTACAAGGAAGTGGAATTTGATTTTGCCTATGGCAGTTTGAATATGGAGAAGCTCAAGTGCATTGTCCTGTTTCACCAGCCTTGAAGTATATTTATTTTTGATGTAAATCAAGACATCAACACCTTTAGTTCCTGTCTTTGTAGTAGCTGATCTCAATGTGTGGTAGGCATTATATCCTTGCACTGTCAGTGTGCTGTCCCCAGCTTTAAACCATGTCTCAGTGACAGCACAGATGTCAGCATTTTCTACTGTGAAGGGACGTTCTAGGAAGTGGATTTTTTTTGTTTAGGCTCCTAGCATTGAGCAGTAATACCTTTAGATTTTCTTGGTTTTGATTTGCCATGTTGGAAGTGCTTTTGGTCTGGCATTGCCTAAAAAAGTCACTATGGGGAAGACAATGTTTTAGCTAATATTGGAAAGCCTAGAGGGGAGAGGTGAAGACCATCCCTGGCAAAGCAGCATGGTCTGTTGAACATCTCCTTCCATGTTGAAAAATATTGCACCTTTAGAGTGACACCAGAAACTAAGCCAATTATTAAAATCAGTCATCATTTGTTCATATTGTGGCATCATCCTTGGAGAAGGTAAAATGCTGCTCAGTGCTAGGCTCATACGAGCTTGGGACACATATTCCAAGAGCTCCATGACATCTCTTTTCATATAGTCTAGGGAGGTATGTCTCAGGTGATTTACCCCCACATGGATTAAAACTGAGTTATATTGGTACTTGTGGTTCAGTGACCTGAGTGCATGTGTTATGTGGCAGATCCTAGCCCATGACAAGCAACTGACAATGACTTTCTTATTACTCATCCTAGTGAGAGGGACATCAGTGTGTCTCACATTAGAGTCTCCAATGACCAGAATGTTGAATTGTCTGGTGGCTTGCCTTTTGGGCATAGAAGTACACAGGCTCCATGAGATATGGTTGTATGTGTTGATGATAGTGTTGTTTTGAAAGAATGTATTCTGGGTTGCTGAGGGTATTTGTCACATGTACATTGTCTAGGAAATCTTTGGAATTTAGGAAGGTTATATTTAAGTGCCCCAGCATATGTGGGTCTATATGTCTGCTTTGTTTTGTGTGTGGTGGTTGCAGAATCTGTACTACTGACTACCTATTGACATTAGTAGCATTGTTATATGAGAGCTTTGCTCCAGTGACATTGTGTAAATACATTTGTCACATACCATATCAGTTTGTTTGAAAATTAACTGGTTGCCAATAAATGTAAGGCAATTTCTACATTGCCTCAGGATGCCCATATCCACCAAGCTGGTAACAGAGATAGTGGTAAAGTTCATATTCATGACAACAGACCCCTTTTTATTGATTAGACAGCTGGAGTGAGAATATAAAGCAATGTCAGGAGTATCCGGTTTACAATTCTGGGGGCAGTGCTTGTTACTGCAAACTAGTTGCCCTGTGTGCAACTAGGCATTGATGAAATTTCAATTGTGCTTTTACAGGAAAAATGTCATTAAAGATGTCTGTGTCTATAGAGGGCACTGACAAACACTTGAGGCGGAAACTAATAAGTAGACTCTGATGATTCATGGATGAGGTAATTAGGTAGATATTCTGAAGTTAGAAACAAATCAAGCAGTACTTACTGAAAACAAAAAAAATACCTTGTCAAGAGAGATAAAAGATGGGAGTCACATGAAAGGCTATTGCCTGGTTACTACTAGTGCTGATCTCACCACTCTGCTGGGATGCAATGCTCCTTTGCTTCTTCTCTCACTAGAAACAAAACATTAGCACCAATCCCAAGATGAGCAGCAGGCCAAAGTCTGTTTGGTGACCTACAGTCTTATCCCAGATGATGCAAGGGTCTGCAGGCTTATTGTAACATTTTCTTGGTAGATGCCTTGAATAGCAACCAGACCAATCAGGAATGTCACGCAAAGAAACTCAAAGCCCAGCAAGAAACAGTCAGAAATGAATGCCCTCTGCTCCTTCTCTCACCAGGAGCAAAATATAAGCATACATTCCAAACTGGCACCTATGAAGCAGTTATTAGACTTTCAATGATCAACCATCTACAGGAAATTCTGTCACTGTGCTTCTTTTCTCACCAGGAGCAAAACAGAAGCACTAATCCAAAGATGACTACTGAGAGGCAGAATGTGTGCTTGTTGTCCAATAATTGGTGATCTTGGAGCAGATGTTGCAGATTTTAAAGGTAAGATCAAAAATGGGTTATTATCCTAAGAGCTGCAACATGCACTAAGCAGTTAGATATGAAAGGGGGTAACTAAGGTTTAGCTATCTAAGTGTGGAGCCACTAATTTTAAAATAGCAAAATTGATTGGAAGAGGGTTGGGACTTTGAATTTCGGTTCTAGGGAATACAGTGGGATGGCCAATACATTTAAATAGTTGAAAGGGAGTGTTTTCACAAAATAATAATTTTATGCTTACTTGCAACAACCAATGAAAGGTGAGAGGGAAGGAGATTATGTGGTTAAATTGACATAAGGGACAGGCAACTACAAAGACAGTTAAGTATAAAAACACAACAGCATTGGGGAGGGAGGGAGGGTGTGGAAAAACTTAATTTCTGTATGACTCACAAGAGACACAACTCTGGTATCTTTCCTAGTTTAAATATGCAGTTAAAGGCAGAATACAAGTAAAACACAATGTAAAGAAGACAGATCAGAATATACAAACTAGAATATGGCAGTAAAGTAATACAACATACAAGAAAGCAAATACAAACTAAACTTTCCCTCACAGCAAGTTTTGGCAAAATCTGTGTGAGCTTATTAATTTACTAACTACACTTCTCATGGACACATTGCTGAAATTAGCACTTTTGTTTTACTGAGTTATTTGGCTTACATAGCATTGCATTATTGCACTTGTACTTTTGTTTACTTTTACTTTAATGATTGTAGTGATATTAAGTTTAAATAATGCTGCACTACTATGCTTTGTTGTTTTCATAATGTTACTTGTTAAGATAATACTGCAGTATTGTCTATTATTCATACTAGGTAGGCATATAAAACAAATTGACTTATTTTCTCAGTTACTAACTGCACTTTTGGATCACTGGTGTTGCATCTCTACCTGTTACTGATTACTATACTGTTACTGTATTTAAAGCTGCTCTCTCTTCTGTTTTATACTAGGAGTATGTTATTAACCTATCCTGTATTCCTGCATCTTCACTGACCAGTATAGAAGTCATTCAGCAATTTCCCCTTTTGTAGCCTGCCTGATAGTACTAGGTATTTGTAGGCAGTATAGTAACTGCCTCAAGCTTAGTGAAAACTCTTTGTTGCTACCTCAAAATGATTCAGTATGTGAGAGCTACAAGTATTTACTTCTTTTTGAGGATATGTTATCACCTCACATATTCAGTAAGCACAACAAATATACACACACAACACAGAGGTCTTCCACTAAACCAACTTATGTTGAGGCTCCCAGGCTAAAGATTAAGGACCCTCATGCATTATTTCACACATTACACCCTCTTTCACCCTTCACAGTCATACCTAGGATACATACCTCTAAGAGTCACAAGGGTGCATATTGCAAGCCCTTATGGCCCACTGAGACTACATCAAACCATGGGAATGTTATACTAATAGGTGATGCTATTGCAAGGTATATGGACAACATCCAGGCTGGATAAGAATAAGGTGTCAGTTAGCACTCTTTCTGGAGCCAGAATCTGGGGCATAACAAGGTCACTTAAATACTTCTATCCTGACAAATACAATTATGATGTGATAGTGGTCCACAGCCAAGTGAGTAATCTTATGTGCTTCATCCAGAGACAGTTGCAGATGGATGTGATTGAACTTGGTATGCATGTGCATGTGAGCTTGGTAGGCAGGAAAGACTTTGGTCTTGACGAGTATTTTGCTATCACCTAAAATGATGCAAAGATTCATATACAAGATAATTGGCATTAATAATTGGCTATGTATTTGGTGTCATTCTAGGGGTATCCAGTATGTGTCAGCTTGGAGTGAGGAGGCTGACAAGCCTTCCTGCTTTACCAGGGATGGTCTATACTTGTCTTTTGAAACATTTTAATTCTGGCTAAAGGCTTTCTTGCCCCCATAATGTTTTTTTTTAGACAGTTTGCATCTGATGGACCTTCCAACTTTCTAAATTTTAATTTGGAACACATAAATGTAGCTCTAGTCAATACAGGAATCTTAACAAAAAGCAAACACAAAAATGCCAGAACTTGAGGCTCTCCTGCAACTTGAACATATTCACAAACATGTTGTTACAGAAACATGGTTTCAGAGTAAAGAAACCTCTCCATCTGTTCCTGGGTATAGTGGCTATCATGTCTTCAGACCTACTGGCAGTTATAGGCAGTATGTATATTTGTCAAAGATATAATCACATCATGACAGATTCCTTGGGATACCACATTTGAA
This sequence comes from Protopterus annectens, assembly GCF_019279795.1. Taxonomy (NCBI): domain Eukaryota; kingdom Metazoa; phylum Chordata; order Ceratodontiformes; family Protopteridae; genus Protopterus; species Protopterus annectens. Next base: position 1,080,081,340 of record NC_056729.1, read on the forward strand.
CTCTTAGAAGTCCAAATCACCATAAACAAGACTAACTACCACTACATAGCTACTCATAGAACACTCTCTACTTCTGGGCACAAAAGCTGCCTTAACTCATTAGCTGAAATTCCCATTAAACCCAATTCCTTTCTACTGTGGGACTTCAAATATCCATCAATAAACTGGCTAAACTGACTGACCTGCACTGCCAATGGTCTGCATGCTTAGCTTTTCCTTGACATTATAATTGCTAACCGTCCTTCATAAATATTTAACCATCCTAGAAGGGGCCTCAATGCATGGCAGTGGTGGTGCAGCAGTCAGCATTGCCACCTCACAGCAAGAGATTCTCTGGTTCAATCCGCGGCTGGGGTGCCTTCTGTGTGGAGTCTGCATGTCCTCCCTGTGGTCACATGGGTTTCCTCTGGGTGCTCTGGTTTCCTCCCACATCCCAAAGACATGCTGTAGGTGGATTGGACACTCTAAATTGTCCCTAGGCATGAGTGCATGTGTATGTGTGTGCCTTTTGTGGAAGGTTGGGTGCCAGGCTGGCAACTCAACACTGTAAAAACTCCACTGCCAATCATGACCGGACAGGTGATCCACTGTGGCAACCCCTAACTGGGAAAAGCTGGAAGAAAAAGAAGGGGCCTCAATATCCTTGACGTAGTCCTCACAAATATGATCACATTTTGCACATCTCCACATGTATCACCATGCCTTAATAAATCAAACCATAATTCAGTGATCTTTTCCTTTAAAACTGGTAGCACTTACCTTGTAAATAGCTCTGTTTAGTTATTGTTCAAAAGTAAACCTTCAGTAACATGATGACCCAAATAAATTTTGCTGTAATCCTCTGAAGGATCCAATTTCTAAAGCTGCTTGCTGTGCCTCTGACTACTTCTCCTACTTAAATACTTGCATTGATAAGGTAGTCCCTATCTGCATCAGATATAATTTGAAATTTAAAAACAACCCCCTTTATTGCAATACCCATATCAATTAAATAAGTTATGTAACAATAGAAGGAAACTGCCTAATGTATATAAGGGGTCTCATTCCACCTACCATAAGAGCACATTTAAGCAACTAACAAAGAGCTTAAAGAAACCTTTAGGAAGCTCAAAACTGAGAATGTTCATGGCTAGTCCACAATAATACTACACTCTCTGATCCAAAGGAAATAGCTAATACCCTAGCTAACAAATTTAGCGCAAATTTTACTCCACCCACATTTATAGCTATTCCGCAGTCCCTGCCACCACCTTTAATTGCTATGGAACACGTTCTGTCAGTCCTCTTAAAACCTAAGAATACTTCATCCACATGTCCTGATAACATACAAGGTTGCCTGATTACAAATACTAAATATGGCCTTTCTGAACCCCTCCTTAACCTCTTTAATCTAAGTCACTTCACTGGTTACATTACTGAAGCCTGGAAAACAGCAACTGCAATGCCATTACACAATGATGGCCTGACCACAGGCCCTAGTAACTATAGGGGTTGGAGTAATGGTTAAGATATTTTCCTCACAGACAAAAGGCACAGGGTCTGATGTTCACCTGTGGTCATTATCTGAATATTTGGTCATTTGGGATGCATGGCTATTCTTAAAAAGGCCTTTGTGGTCATTAGCCTAGTACATACCTATGAACCTATGAACTAGCCTTATATTAAAGCTGTGAAATGCATTATCTCAGACCTCATTAATGTGGACATTGAAAATCTCTTAACCCTGAACCCTCATCAATTCTGCTTTGTCAAAAGAGGGTCCTGTCTCTTTAACTTCATTAATGCGTTTGAAAATATAAGTGAAGTAGTGAATAGTGGCTATACAGTGTCCTGGTTAAGGCATTTAACAGAATTCACAACCACGAATGTAGCATGGCAAGCAGGCAGGCTAATGTCCAGAAAATGTTTAATCGCACAAAGAACACTGATAAAATCAATAAAATAGACAATGGTAAGTGCTTTGGTCCACTTGATAATAGACTTCTTCAGACAGTAAACCACAGATACGATTGACTATAAACTCTCTGCAAATTACATGATGCAACTGATGTTTAAAAATTAAAAGTGACAGCACTTATAGTAGTTGATACATATGTTCGAGGGTACACAGACCCTATAAATGTATAAAAAAGAAAAACACTTAAAAACACAATGAATTGAATTAAATAACACAATAAATTAAATAAATTGTTATGAATATAGGAAAACTGAAAATCATGTAAATATAATAGTGAAAGTACAGGATAAAAATATATATGGATAGAATATTCTGGTCATTTTTCATAAGCCTTCAATTTTAACAGGTTGTCAATACTGATGACTTCATTCAAACCAGGTAGTACAGAGGCATTATAACTGTTATATGCAGGGTATTTTTATATTGCTCTTTGAAAACCATGCCCTGCATTTTATGTGGGCAAAATAAAGCTCAAATTAAAAACAATACATTTATAAGCATTGCTATGAAATAAAGAAACAAAAGCCCATAATGCATTGTACAATCATTAAGCAAAATATTCCCCGGGATTCAGCAAGGTTCCTGCAAGGAAATGTCCATATAAAAGCAGTATGGCAGCGCATCATGCATAGTAATGAAGGCACGCTGCCTCTGCTCCTAAACGGACATGGAACATGGACAAGTGCAGGGGGTGTGTCTGAGAGCATAGCTCTTATAATACATATGCCCCTGCACTTAGGAAGTGCCACCCGGTAAATATATTGAGCAAGAACTCTCATAGGAGGCTGCATACCTCTCAACTCTACAAATCATTGTAGAATGTCCATATTTCACACCCATATAGCACCCAAATTGTCCTGGCAAATCACTGGGATGATCTCAGGATTGAAGTTGGTAAATAATGCCTACATTTCAGTGTCAGACTTCAAATCCATCATAAAACGTATACTAAAACAAATCCTGTTACTCTAGCAACTGTCCCAAATTTATAAGAGCAATAATGAAAATATGTCCGTAGTTGTACCACAATTTCTCAAGCTTTGTCCAGATAGTGTGTCTGAAGAGGTTGAGAGGTATGGGGGGTTGCTAGGATGTTTGCCAAATGTGCAGATGCACACAGGAATCCAAAGCAATAAGTGAAACCTGTCCCTTCCAATAGTAAATAGCAGTACTGAATTTGTTTTTATCAAACAGATTAAATTTAACCATAGGTGCACGAGTTTGCCCATTGCTTGGCTATGCATACTGTAGCTTAAATGGCACAAGAAGATAAATATCAAGATACATGCAATTAATACAGCACTGCAATAGTGTAGTTGTCAGAGTATTCGCTTTGTGAGGAATCCTTCCCGGTTTGATTCTCACTGTAGTAAATTCCATTTTCCATGTGAAATCACTTTATGAACATTTTGTTTGCTGTATAACCTACTAAATAACATATATTTGTGAACTGGAGTACTGCATTAAATGCAGATGTGAGGTGCCATTGTAATAATGTGGTAAAATCCACAGATAAACACAAGTGCCCCATACAGTATATGCACACATGAATCAGGGATACGAAATGAAGGTATGATGTGTAATGAATGATAAATCCATAGAGTGCCCAAATCTACCACTTTCCCAAGAGTCATGTTTCATTTCTGTCTAAATTAGTGTGGGGGGAAGTGGAAGTAAGCAGTTTTAAGCAGTAGTAAGTGGGTTTAAGCTCATTTGTGTGAGGGAAAGCAGTGTGCACACAGGTTAAGCAATATTGAAGCTAACTCCCTGTAAGCATATTTAACTAGGTGTTAGCATTGCTTACAGTCAGGCAAACCTACGCAAACCCACTTACAACTGCTTAAAAGTGCCTTACTCACTTTGTATCCAACAGCCGCTGTTCTGCCCAGCAACAAAATAAACAACCCTTGCAGGTCTTGAACCCAGGACCCTGTACACTATTGTTATAGTAGTTAACCAGTAAGCCATCTCAGCAATACATACAAATAAGGTATCCCCAAACAGATCCTCACTATAGCAATATCACAATTTATATGTGAAAGGAATCTATATACAATTTTATGTTGTATAACCTACTACATAACATAAATATGTGAACTGGAGTACTGCATTAAGTCCAGATGTGGGGTGTCATTGTAATAAAGTGGTGAAATCCCCCAATAAACAGAAGGACCCCATACAGTGCATGTATACATGATTCATGGATACTAAACAAATATATAACATGTAATGAATGATAAATAAATGCCAAGCAGCAAATAGTGTGCAAATTTAAAATTAAGCAACGCTAAGCATTGGGCACCCCTGGTTACTAGGTGTACGTAATGTGTAGGCCAGCTAAATCAATTTGCCCATTGGTATACCCCTTTAAGCAATGCCAACCTTAGGTAAGCAGGTTTACCCATAGCTTAGCATTTTCAAAACCATCCAATTACAGAAAAGTGCAGGAAATCAGCCCTATTTAAACCCCACAGGCAGGAATACATCTCATAACTTGTTATAGCTTCCTCCTGTAGGCACTATGGCCTGTGTGGGTGAAGGATCATGCTTCCAGGTGCAGCGTTGGAGCATCCAGGAGTCCAAAGTCATGGCAGGACTCCTTGTTAAAGACCATGACCAGAGACTGCTGCAGGGCCAGTTCCAGAGTTTTCAATATAAAGCAAACACCTGGGACTGTCTTGTCTGTGACCTGACCAGTGCCACTGGCATCCCTCGAACTGGTGAGCAGCAGGTCAGATATCACTATGCTGACCAGAAATGGAGGAAGAGGGAGCTCTTGGATCAGTGGATCCAAGAAGCTAGGCAGTTGGGTGATGTCCCAGCCATGTATAAGTACTAATCCTACTACCTGTTTAATAATTGCCAGATCATGTATATTATGGATAGGTATGGCTAAATATTCCTCTTATGTCTTTGACAGTGGCAGACGAGCAGGCTGCAAATCTGGAAGCCCATGCCTGTAGGCTGCAGAGGCTGCATTGTGAGGCAGGTTAGTAATAATTGTGCATGTACTGTCATAAGAAATCTAAAAGTAGTAGAAAGTTATTTGCCAGTATAAAACCTGTATTGTGTATGGCATGTACTGAATAAACCAGACAATATGGCAGGAAAAGTGTCATATAGGTTGTATATAAATAAAAGAGTAACAACTTGGCAATAAAGGTATAACTCCTGGACTGCTTGTGTTTACTCTGGTATCATATGGTAATGTAGTGTTGCAATCTCTTAATAGTTCTGTTGTATTAAGCACTGTTTTGTGCAACATAAATAAAATGTGTAGGAATGTCTGTTTATGACTGTTGTAATCACAAGGTCATATTGTACAACTGAGGGAGACTTAGACAGAAAACAGTGAAACGATAGACAACATAATCCAAATAGCACACTCTCAACTGAGACATGAAGTGGTGCATTTTTAGCACACGCAGCCATGGTTCGAATCCTGGGAGTGGTAGTAAGCTGTATGCAGAATCATACCCCATAACTGTACAGATATTGCTAGAAAGTCCAGATAATTGGCATAAGTCCCCTGCCTGTCACCCTGTCCCCCTGGCAAATCAGTGGGATGATCCCAGAAGTTTAGGCAGCAAATAATGACATACAACTGATAGTCAGACATCATAACTGTCAGAAATATATCTATACGAACAAATCTGTCACTCTAGCAACTCACCAAAGTGTTATGAGAGTAATAAGCAAAGTATGCTCCATCTTCATCCTCATGTTGTTAAACTATGACCAGAGTGTGTGCAGTAGCAGAGTGAGACATATATGCATAATAATAACGTGGAATATGGTAATACATGTGACATTTCCCCCAGAGGTCTGCCAGATACAAAAACTGTGCCTAGAAATAAAAGATTGAAATCCTGCACTGGTACTGTTTAGTCTGGTATTGTATGGCAGTGCTAGTGTTGCAGTATCTCTGAATAATAAGGTATTACTCATGACTGTCATCCACATAGTGCTACATAATAAAACTGTCTAGGAAACCCTGTATAAGTGTGTTATAATTACAAGGTTAGATTATAAACCACGGAAGACTTATAGACAGAAATCAGAGAAAAGATACACAGCAATATCTATATTGCACACTCAACTGTGATGTAAACGGATTTATTTTTAGCAGACACAGCCATGGTTCTAATCCTGGGAGTGGTAGTAAGCTGTATGCAGAATCATACCCCTCAACTGTACAGATCTGTCCAGAATGTCCAGATAATTGGCCCATATCTGCTGCCTTTTACTCTGCCCCCCCCCCTGGCATATCAGGTGATGATCTCTGACATTTAGGCAGCATTTAATGTCATATAACTGACTGTCAGACCTGTAAATATTTGGAAAATGTATATGAAAACAAACCTGTCATTGTAGCAACTCACCAAAGGTTTATGATGGCAATAGTCAAAATATGCCCCAGTTTCACCTGCATGTTGTCAAGACATGCCCAGGGTGTGGGAATAATAAGAGATGGAGAGGTATGTGCATAACATCAATCTGGAATCTGGGAATATGCGTAGAAACAGTCAGGTAGTGTTAACAAACAATACCTCCACAGGTATACCCAGGCAAGAGGTATATACTGCAGGTAAAACAGAGTTCATATATATAGTTGTCTACAACCATACCACTGTCCAAACTAAGGCCATAGGGTAGTGTAATAATACCTGTAAGGTACAGGTCACAACAATGACTAAGGAAGTAATGAGAACTACAGGGATATACAAGTTGTTAATTGACACCCCCCCCCACACCATATCTGCAACAATAAACTAAATACACAACTCAATCAGTATGTGTACAATTAAATCTACTGTTGGGACATATGTCCTATTGCTTGATAAATATTGAAATTTGTTTCTATGCATGTGTCATGTTGAAATACTCCCACATTGGTGGCATGGTGCAATCAATATACCTGCATGCTGTTGTAATGACCACTGTGGTTCCATATATGCATGTGTTCTGTTTGCTATGCAACTGTTCCATATCTGGTGTTCTGGGTTAATGGGAATATCTTTGCATGCTGTTATACTTAATCCTGGAATGTGTTAACTATTGCTAACCCACATATGTTTTAAGACTGAAACACCATAGCTCATTTGGGAAGGCCGGTTCCAGTGGACCCATCTCTACTACCTCATCTGGCCATGGCACCGGGGCCCAGCATGTCTGGGGCCCACCCAGGGACCTCCTCATCTGCTGGTCCTGCATCATCTTCAGGTGGATCTGCCTCAGGGGATGGGGCTCGCCTCCCCCGGGAGCAGGCACGGACAGGATACTGTCACCTTTCATCAGGTCCAGGGTCTGGTGCTTAGCGAGCTCCGCAGGGAGTTTGGAGATCTGTTATGCCAGCTTGAGGGCTGCATGGTGCATCTAGAGGGTCAGCCCGCCCCACCTACCCAGCCCCCAGACAACCACCTTTGGGGCTGTGAAGGTGCAATGGTGACTGCCCATGGGTGGGGACCTCAGTCCCACTGTTTCCACTAGGGGGCTCATGGGCTTACGACTTCCAAACACAATAATCCAAACAAAACCATACAAGCTGAAGTAAAAACATTTAATTGTATTCCGAATCACACCACTGACTTAAAACATTTAAAATAGGAAAGAAACATTAACTGGGAAAACTACTCATGTACCAACTCTTTTGCTCAACGTTTTCTAGAATTCATAAATTCCAGCACCTTGGATCAACTTATTCACACCCCCACCAGGGGCAGCAGTATCCTAGACCTGGTCATTACCAACATGGGAAACCAGTGTTCCACACCAGAGGTCAATTCCTCGTTGGTCAGATCCAACCACAAAATAATCAGCCTAGACATCCACATCCCACCCCCAGCCCCAATTAGGGAAACCATCTTAAAAAACTTCTCAAAAGCCAACTTCACACTTCTTAAGACAGAAGTGGCAAACTTCATGACACCCATGCAGATGGACAGTAGAGGTATGACTGCCGAATCCTACACAAATGCACTTTATAAGCACTTACACGAGTGTATGGATCATGCTATCCCTAATAGAACCAAGATGTTATCCTCTAAAAAAAGGAAGCCAATCTGGTGGACCTCTGCCATAAACAAACTCTACAACAGAAGAAAGAAACTGTTGCAAAAAAGAGTAAAATCCCATGACTAGAGGAACTCCCTGGTCAACCTCAGTAAGAAGCTGAGATCCCTCATAAAATCCTCCAAAGCTAGTTATGAAAACAAAATTGCCACTGACTCTAAAGACAACCACAAAATATTCTATAGCTATGTCAAGAATCTAAATGGGAACACTCAGATCTGCTCTGAGTTACAGCATAATGGCACTAAATATACAGAACCAACTGATATTGCCAACATCCTAGCAGATAGGTTCAGTGCTAACTTTACCCCCCTCTCAACCCCTAGAGGGTCCATCTCTATACCTGAAGAATGCAAAGTTCCTATAATCACGGCTGCACAGGTAAAAAACGCACTCCCCAAAGCCAAGAACACAGCATCCATGGGACCTGACAATATCCCAGGCTGCTTTCTACATGAACTACAGAATGAACTGGCACCCTACCTAAGTACCATGTTCAATCATAGCCTCACCTCAGGCTTTGTACCCACTGAATGGAGCACCGTGACAGTTATCCCACTCCATAAAGGGGGAGCCACGACGGACCCCGGGAATTACCGCCCCATTAGCCTGATGAGCCTGGTCTGCAAGGCCATGGAACGTATTATCATCATGGAACTCATAAACAAAGACATTGGTAATCTCCAAACTCTGGACCCTACACAGTTTGGATTTGTAAAAGGCAGATCATGTCTCCTAAACCTGATTGACTTCTTTGAAACAGTCACCAAAGCCATAGATCAGGGTAAAATGGTTCACACAGCTTATCTAGATCTCGCCAAGGCTTTCAACACCATTCCCCACTCTGGAATTATAGATAAGCTCATTAAACTAGGTATAAATTCCTATGTCACAAGATGGGTTGCCAACTGGCTCATGGACAGAACCCACACTGTGAAAGTAGCGGATTCCAAATCCGACATCAGACCAGTGACAAATGAGTACCATAGGGTTCAGTCCTGGGTCCTCTCCTGTTTGGTATCTACTTCTCTGAAGTGCAGGCCAACACAGAAGGTCTTTGGCTAACAAAGTTTGCAGATGACTGCAAACTAGGAGCCATAATCAAAACTCCTAACGATGTGGGCAAACTACAATAGGGCCTCAATGAGACAGATACCTGGTGTCAAAGCCATGGCCTGAAGCTCAATGCCAAAAAGTGTATTGTCATCCCCTTTGGTAAAAACTCTGTACCCATGAACTACCACATAGCTGGTAGTCTACTTAATGCTGAAAATGTGATAAGAGACCTTGGGACACAGGTGGACAGTAGTCTCTCCTTTGATAATCATATCGCCACAGTGGTCAGGAAATCCTTCTACGTGGCTCATCTCATCACAAAAGGATTCTCATCCAGAAAAAAAGAGGTTATTGTTCCCCTCTACTCATCACTCATTAGACCCATTTTAGAGTACAATGCCCCTTTTGGTATGTACCTCACAAGACATCTACAACAACTGGAAAGACTACAGAAATACCTCACAAAGAGGATTACTGGCCTCAAACATATGCCCTATGCAGACCGTCTCTAAAAACTACAGCTTTACTCCATTGCATATCGCCTACTCAGGGGCGATCTCTGCCTAACACACAAAGCTATGTCAAACCCAGAGCTGTTGGACACGCTCCACTTAAAGAAATCCCAATCCCACCGAGCTACACACTCTAGGGACCTTAACCTTGTCACCACAATAAACAGAACATGCTGGAGGGATAGATTCCTGTCCCAGAGACTTCCCACACTCTGGAACAGACTACCTAACTATGTCAAACAGAGCTCCTCATTAGCACTCTTCAAGAAAATTCTTGATAATTGGATGAGAAATGGGAAATTCACCCCGGGGATCACTTCTGTGGCTCTGCTCGAGAGGGGCACAGGAAAATAATTTTCTTGGGTATCGAAAGCCAGGGTACATTTTTTGGCTAGGCTTGTATGGTCCCTAGGGCCGATAGCCTAGTACCTGCCTATGAACCTATGAACCTATGAACAAATGCAGTAAGCGCTTTCGTTTGGCTATGCCAAACTTCCTCTGACAAAAAAGCCATCATTTCCGGTTCTTTAAATAACAAGTGGCTTGCTACATAATTGCACTGGTCGATTTCCCTCTTAGAAAATTTCCCTCTTAAACAAATAAACCCCTCAAAGACATTTTAAAATTCTAATCCTTTCTGTTACAACTAGTAATTTCATTTTTTATATAATCCGATAAATTAACTCAACAACATACACAGTATTAAATGCAATTTCTTAAAAAATGTATAAATATATAAATATATATGACCTTGATGAAAATGTATTTATATAAGCTACTACATATCCAAAATGGAATTATATATGAATATTGGTATAAATATAATAAATACTGTTGGTAATAAACATGACACACACCAATAAACACAGTTACACGTACCTGATAGCATTATCTGTCTAGGGATTTTAACCTTAAAATACTCCCAAAAGAAAGTACACCATTTAATCCTGGCCAACAATGTGCGTTCAATTTAATTTGTCATTTTAGTTCCATTTTTTACAATAGAACTTGCCATGCTCCCCCCTTGTCTAATTGTATAGTTTCCTGAATTACAAATTTAAATGAATGTGAGGAATATGCATTTACATGTTTTGCCAAAGCATTGGTTTCAGTTTTATCACGAATCGCCCTAATATGTTCTCCCATCCGTTCTTTCAGTTTGCGCTTGGTTTTCCCAACATAAAAACTAGCACAAGAAGAACATATGGCACAGTAAACTATTCTTTCAGTGATGCAATTAACTTTCCCCGATACTCTGATAATATTCCCGTATATAAATGCTGAGCTAATTTCTAATATGTATCTACAGTATTTACACCTTCCACACTTATACATAATACCACACCTAGTGTTACATGAGGTTTTGAAGCACTTTTTTAAACTAAATCCTTTTTTACAAACTATAGTCGGATTAAAATTGAATGTATTATTTAAAGAACTATTTATCAATAAATTCCAATTTTTTAAAATAATATTAAATATAGAATTACTGTCAGTGCTAAAAGTGGTAATAAAACTCTTCGTAAAATTATTTACATTATTATTACTTATACTATATAATTCATTTTGTTCATTGATATCTAGAATACTCAAGTTGGAACATGTAACATCTGATGTGTTTATACTAGTTGGAGAATGAATTGATACAACTTGTATCCCTCCTAATAAAAGCTTAAAATACCCGCTGTCTTGTTTTGTCATGACTTCGGTCATTATGTTGTCAATCATTATATTAGGATAGCCTCTGTGTGTGAACATATTCTTCAATACATTACATTCTGAAATGAAATCATCCCTATTGCTAACTATTCTAGCTGCTCTGACAAATTGTCCCTTTAGAACAGCCCTCTTTTGAGTATAGAGATGATTACTATCAAAATGTAAAAAATTATTACTATATCTTTCTTTGCGAAAAATTTCTGATAAATAGACATGGTTGTCATAATCCTTTCTCAAGAAAACATCTAAATAAGATATACTGTCAATTTGTTTAGCAGCTGTGAATTTTAAAAAGGAAGTTGTATGATTTATATATTTTAAAAATTCATCCACTATATGTTCTTCACTACTCCACAGCACAAAAATATCGTCCAAGAAACGTAAGTAAACATTACACCACTTATAGAAGGGAGATTCAAAAATAAACAATATTTCCCAAACACACATTATTATATCAGCATAGAGCTCCCCGCAGGGGAACCCAATGGCTACACCTTCTTTTTGTAAATATAGGTTGTTATTGAATAATATAAAATTATTATAAAGGACCACTTCAAAAAGTTGTTCATACAAATTGATACTGTCTTGTGGAAGTCCTTTCGTAAGTAAGTATGAATTTACCCATTCGATGCCCTGTATATGTGGGATTACTGAATACAAGTCTTTTACATCAATGGCAATAAACATATAATGTTCTCCAAAATTCACTTCTTCCATTCTAGACAAAAAAATCCCAATAATCCTTGCAGAGATGGCTTTCACTTTGTAATACCACCTTCAATTTGCTATCTAAGAATTTTGCAGTTGGATATGTTATAGACCCCTGGGCATCCACTATTGGTCTCATTGGTTGGACTGATAATGTCTTTATGAATTTTTGGGACACCGAATAGAACCCGTGTCCTAGGATGGAGCACATTCATAAAGTTAAATTCTTCAATGTTAATGTCACCATCAATGAATAAGTCATGTAAGATTCTCCTGATACACCTGCAAGCTCCATTTAATTAATTTACGGAACTTACTGTATAAGTATCACTATTCAATATCTCTTCCATTTTGGTATTGTAGTCAGTCAGATCAAATATGGTCATCCCTCTGCCTTTACCAGGTTTTATTAATCTTACCCCCTTTATTTCCATCAACATATTCAAGATGATGTTTTCAGACCTACTCAAGTTATTTTTATAATATGTCCAAGAAGATGCAAGCACTCGTAAATCGAGCTCACAAGTTCTTTCAAACATCTCCAAAGTTGGGTGTAGTGGGGGATTGTAGGTACTAGAAATGTAAAATGGGTTTATGATGGGTTCATTAGATTGAAACAATAAAGCTAAATTCAACTTCCACACAAATAGTTTTAAATCGATAATTGAATTTACCAAATTCATCTTTCGATTTGGTATAAAGGTCTGCCCTCTCGAAAATAAATCAAAAAGTGACTCATCAAATTCATATTGTGAGAAATTATACACCTTAAAGTCTTTTGTTTTATTAGTTAAGACCATAAGGTTTGATGAGGCCTCCATTTCTCTTATTTGCACCCTCTCCACGGGCCTCTGTTGCTGATGTTGTTTCTGTTGTAGTCTTTCTGACCACCTGAGTGGTGGAAAAGCACTTGCTTCTAAAAAATTATCATCTTCCGCTTCAATATCACCTAAGCTGTTGTCTGGGATAAACCTGTTCTCATTTCTGACCATGACATTGGGTAATTTGGAACCCCATTGTTGTGAAGACGGAGGTGGGGGGTAGGCAGAACCAGTTGCATAAGCATTTTCATCTCTTAAAAGCTTTTTTTCAATTTTCTATCTTTATTTTTATTTTCTCATCAATTGATTTAAAAATTCTCTCATAATCATAGTCATTGTTATTGAAAGCAGGATCGCTCTTGACCAAATTGTCCATCTCGCTAGCTTTTTTTGATAATGAATCAATATTTTTTTTATTTTCATTTATGACCAAAGTCATATAATCAGCCCCAAACTTATCAAAGGCTTGATTAAATCAGTATGTAAGGTAGAACTGGCTTCAAGGCCAGTGGGGTAACGCCAAACGCATAACCCCTTAGGAACCAAATTCTTCCTTAAACATTCTGAAAAATAATTATTATCCATTTGTAGTCTTTTAATATATATCAAAACATAATCTAAG